>NW_016188738.1:0-192 GCF_001687245.7 Rhagoletis zephyria
TGTTCTGTTCGGCTGCCCTCTTTGGTAGTCTTTTCATTCAGTAGTTCAGGCAGAGCTGCCAGAAAGGGGGCAAGCTGCTGACAACATACCGCTCAGTGCCGTCTAGCGGCGACAAGAAAAAAAATAACAGTAAAGCCGCCGAAGGCGGCCTCGCTGTTATATTAGGTGCTGACTGTTAAATTGTTTTTTTTT
>NW_016188738.1:326-4075 GCF_001687245.7 Rhagoletis zephyria
CCAGTGTTTGCCTAGTCGTGTGTGTGTATGTGTGAGCCAGTGTCGTGTCATGTGTTCAGTGTTCAATTCAATTCGGCCAACTTTACAATTTGCCGTCTGTTTATGCATCAGCAGAAGTTGTGTAGTAAGTGGTGGTGGAGGAGGAGGAGGAGGAGGAGGNGCGCAGCCCAACTTAAGCTAAGCCAGTGTTTGCCTAGTCGTGTGTGTGTATGTGTGAGCCAGTGTCGTGTCATGTGTTCAGTGTTCAATTCAATTCGGCCAACTTTACAATTTGCCGTCTGTTTATGCATCAGCAGAAGTTGTGTAGTAAGTGGTGGTGGAGGAGGAGGAGGAGGAGGAGGAGGAGGCGTTGAAATAATAATAAAATAAAAGAAAACAGATCTATCTGCTGATGAAAAGAAGAAGAAGGAGAAAGAGAAGGAGACCGTTGAACGAGGTGCCTGACGTACGTCACGACCACCACCACCGCAAACCAAACTGTTGTGCACTGTGCAGTTGTACAATTAATCGCCAGAGAGTAAAGCCAAGGCCGCTTTCAGTGCTGCTGAGACAGCCAACAGTGACGCAAGCAAGTGCCACCAATTCTCTCAATGAAAAAGAGTCCTACTCCCTCCTTTTCTCCCTCTTGAATGCAGGATCTTTCTCTCCCCTCCTTTGTAGATCTCTCTCGAATGTGAGATTTTGAGGTCAGCCACTTTGCACGACGACAGACACTGACACAACACAAGACGCCAAACGCACTCAAACAGTGAGACCCACTCACTCACTCACTCACTGTACTCGATGCTAATGGACAGAAGGCAATGGCAGCAACAGCAGCAGCTGAAAGTGGCCACTTGCTTTCTCTCACGCTCACTCGCTCTCTCTCTCTCCTATTCTCTCTCCCCTTTGCACCAGAAAGTGACCAGCAGCAGCCAACTGAATAAGTGCACCAGCACCATTAACGCTGATGAGTCAATTTCAATTCTGGTTCCAGTTCTGCCGTTCAGCCAGCAGTAGCAGCAGCACTCTTAATTGTTGCAACGTTTTCCGCCACCCACTACTACTTCTTTTTGTTTCGCTGTTTGTTGATTGGGTTGTTGATGCTGTTGCTGCTGCTGCTGCTTATCGCCCAGCCAGATAAAGAAAGAAAAAGTTTTCAGAACCCAAAAAATGCACTACCCGAATGACCGAGTGCAAGCGAGCAAATAAACAGGCACAGTCAGTCAGGCAAACAAACAAAAACAAAAAGCGAGATAATAAAGACAGTAGTGGCGGAAGTGAAATCATAAAAAGCAGTCAAGCAAGCGGCCATTGACAGCCAGTCCAAGTGCTGTTTTACGATTCTTCTTCCTGATGATTGTTGTGATAATAACTAGTAAAAAGTGTGTCACCAATTCACTCCCAGCGCTTTTGCATTATGCGAATGCATCATATTCAGCTGCAATTAAATTCGAACAAAATAAGTATCGTTTTGAGTGAAAGATTGGTGTCAGTGAGCAACGACATTGTCTAATGAAAGTGAAAGAAGGTTTTTTGACGACCACTGATTGGTCGGTCAGTCGTTTGCGCTTCATTAGCTGCACTTTTGGCGACAGAAGTAACAGCCGATGATGATGACAATTCGATGGGCTTAAGTGGTGATGCTGACCGTCACCATCAATTATTAATTACTGCAAATTGTTTACATGTCTCGTTGGGGGTGGAGACTGGACTGGACTTTTGGGCAACCCACTTGTCACTTTCCTCTTCATGCCCACTCTCTAAAGCTCTTCAATTGATTAATTGAGAGGCTGAATTTGAGCCAGATTTTCTCTTTTTGAACTGAGCAAGTTCTTTCGTACGGATGCAGCCTTCTTCTTCTCCTCCTCTTCCTTCTCTCATCTCGATTGACATGTCGACATGACACTGCTCTGGTCTGCACTGCACTGCAGCAGCAGCAGAACAGAAGCAAGAAAACGGCTAAGCGGACAGTAAATCATTGCCACCAAAAAACGAGGGGAAAAAGTGGCAAAAGTAGTTCAATGCCACGCACTGCTGCTGCTGTTGCTGGTGATGCAAAGAAAAAGGAGAAAAGATATCGGTCGATTGAGTGGCTGCAAAATAACAACAACGGCGGCGGCGGGGATAAAAGTAAAGAGAAGGAGAATCCTTTCTTGCAGCAGCAGCCGTCGCATCGATCGTTTTCCAAGCGACTAAGCAGCTCTCAGGCACAGACAAACCAACCAACCGACTGACAAAAAAAAGTTGAATTGAAGTAGCGAGACATTCCACGTTATTAGCGTTTGTTGGCGGTTGGTGGTGTTGATGGTAGCAGCAGCAGCAGCAGCAGTCAATTGGGCACACACATTTTCCTTCTGCTTTATTGCTTTTGATACACTTCTCTTTCTTCTTTCTCCTCTTTATTGTTATTACTACTGCTGACCACCAAACAGAATGAACAGCAACCAAGCAAAATGATTGCCTTCACCTCAACCTAAAAAGAATTCAAAACTACACTTGGAATAAACACTTTAAAACACACTTTACAGTTAAAAAAGAATTTAGGTTAGGGTGAGCTCGGTCATAGATCACCAGCACCGGCGGACAAACCGTTTACGGTTGACAAGGACAACTGCTGCTGCTGCTGTTTTCAGTGCTTTCCAGGTCGGCTACGAAACTGGCCAAAGTTGTCGATAACAAATGACTGTTGTCGCCAGGCAGCTAACCGTTCAGTCAGTCAGTCAGTGAGCTTTTCAGCTCCCTAGTTCTGCCTGCCAGCCGACCATTGATGCGAAAAAGGTCAAGTTTAAAGCTGGTCCGCTATATCTAAGTGGTGACAGCAGCAGCAGCGGCAGCGATGACAAGCAATCGATCTCTTCTGCTTCAGTGGCCACCAGAGCACACGACAGTGACCAGAAAGAGTGACCAGTTCTGTAGTTCTTCTTCTTAGAAGTAGACAAATTCTTAAACATCAGATGCCCCCTTTTTCCCTTTGTTGCCGCTTTCTTCTGCATTCTGCACTCACCCGTCAGTGCTGGCAACAGTATGCTAGTGCTGGTGCTGGTGACCTAGTGCTGGTTTTTTGTGGGGGTGCTGCTGCTTTCTGGAGCAACCTAAAAAGAGATGATAGGAGTGATAGGAAGAAGACGAAGGGACAGTCACTTCATTAGGTTAATGGGTTAATAGAACAGCGGACTTGCTGGTTTGGTGGTAGTGGTGGACACTGCTCCTCTTCTTTTCGGGTGACACTCTCTCCACATTCTCGTTGACAATTGTACTCCCACACACAAACACACTCAAAAAGTAGCTTACTCTGTCTCCCCCGCATCATCTCTGCATCACTGCCCACTTCTCCTTGGTCTTTTCTCTTTAATTTTATCCAAATCAATTGCCTGTGTTTGCCGTGTGCAAACTACCAAATGCCAATCAACAGAAGACCTGAAGAGCTTGATCACAGCTGATGCAGTCTTGAACACAAACCACGAGTCCGATGTTTGTCTCTTCTTTCAATCCTGCTAGAAGCTAAATAACAAACGCGCTGAAACGGGCACAATAACAATTTTTTCAACCCCTATTTTGATGACATTTTAAGAAAATATCTCATTTTTTTGTTGGAAAAAAAGAATTGAGTGGGAGTGTGCTTTGCCTGACCTAGGTCAACTCCGCTCATTATTCTTCTTCTTTCAAGTGTGAAGGTGTTTTTACATAGAATTTTGTCAATTAGGGAAAAAATGTAATCAATTTAGGTTAAACAACATCTGAACCTGAGTATTATAAATAGAAGAAAA
>NW_016188739.1:0-3790 GCF_001687245.7 Rhagoletis zephyria
CTCTCAACTTCTCAGAATGTAGAAAAGCTAAGAAATATATAATAAGATAAGATATATTAAGGCAGCCTCCAAACATTTACTAAAGACGCCCCTGGACTACACAAATCAGTTTGATTGAAAATTTATTTGTATCTATTTATTTTATACTTCAATTTTGGGTGTGTCNTTGATTGAAAATTTATTTGTATCTATTTATTTTATACTTCAATTTTGGGTGTGTCAAAATTTCATGTGAAAGCAATATGCGTTGCTGGAAAAGTTTTAGGCCCATGGGTCCTAAAGTAAATTCCATTTGCTGTTAAATGGGCAAAGAAAATATGTATTAAATAACACATCGAAACGTGTAATTTCAGTGTCTGAATTACATCAGAATCATCGTATCCGATATAGAAAACTACACTGTGAAATAATGAGAAGACATGAGGAGTCCTCATTGAGGACACTAAACAAATTTTAAAATATGTTCACTAAAATTGTATTAATATTAAAATAATGATTTGGCAAGTTGTTATCGAATTTAATGTAAAATTTAAACGTTTTTAAGACAGGATATTGATTATTTTTAACAGGTATATATTAATACAACTATTTTCTTTATAATCCCAAATTTAGGATATAAAATCTTCCACACCAAAAAACTTACAATTGGGTAACGCCGCTTCGATTTTTTTACAATTGAGCAATTGTCAAAAATCTGCCTTTTAATCAAAAAGTTGTTTATTGAAACTACCTTCTTTTTTGTATCATGATAAGATAAATAATCAATTTAGTTCTCTCATCAGAGCACACTCAATTGACTTAATGCAGATTTCATTGCTGCTGTTTGCTCCGGGCCCTTTTTTTTTATAATTTGACAGGTTTACTAGTGGCAAAAATATGGGATCAAGACTCACGGTTCGGCTGGATATGAATGTAAACCGTTAGATTGAGTTTTAAAAGCGATGTTATGTGTTAAAAAGTTTCACATCAACTTTCGGTGTTAATCCAAGTGTTTTACAATTAATAACGTTTCCTTATATATATTTAGCGCCCCAAAAACCCTTCTCAACGACAATTATTTTGATTTTGAGATTTAACCAATTATATAAAACACTAACTAGGTACTGGCATACTTTTACAAACAGTATAAAAGAGCTTAACAAAAATAAAGTTTTTCAAAAAAGATATGCAGAAACAAATTCGAGATCATTGGAGCCCCTAGTTGAACAATAAAAGATGGGTTACTGCATGTCGTACTAAGTTAGTCATTAGCTTTTCATCATAGAAATAAAATTAAAAATATATATTTATGAATGTATGTATGTACATGGATATAAAGTACTATATACAAATATGTGTATGTAAATTCACAGAACTCTTAGTTTTAAAGTCGCTGGACGACAAAATCTTATCTAATAATGTTTAGTGTTACATTTTGTTGTTATTCGATAGTAAATACATAGTATTTTTAACACTAGAGATTTTATTAAAAGAATATGTGTTACTAAAAATACATATTTGTTTGTATGTAAGTAATCGTATGAACAATCAATGTTGAATATTTTATCTATCCTCCATAGATGATTAAACAGAAATTAACATACAAATAAATAACTAACAAAATTAAAACACTAATTAACATACATAAATACACACATTCATGAACAATTTTGCATTTATAATTATACATATATTTAAATTTATCTGAATATGTAAATTTCGGAAGAATAACAAATATTTTGTCTGTGTTGGGTTAACTTAAATTTAGTATATACTTAATAACATGACAAATATAAATTTAGTAAGTAAATATAATTAAAAAAAAAAACACATAAAACAATTACAAATATTCAGAATTGATTGCAATATTTACGTAATTTTTGCATACAAATAAATATTGATGCATGCATGAAAAATATTTTATTATATATGTGTAAAAAAAATTGGAGAAAAGTAAATAATTATAAGAAATACAAGCGAGCGTCATCACTGGAGTCATAACGGGGCACTGACGAACAAGCGAACGTCTAACAACAACAACAATAATGCACGAGCAAAACATTTTCAAAGAAGTTTTTTATTAGTAACTACATAAATAATTATTGTAAGCAATTTATTTGCGAAAAAAAAACATTGAACAAAATCTAATACGAAACACCTTTTCTTATTATTAAATAAACTTTGAATGTGCATTGAATAAATGAATTAATACATAGTAAAACAATGCTACCAAAATTCTGTAAAGAATGTCAAAGTCTTAAAATTAGTAACATTAGTAAAAATAATTTACAGTTAAACGTATGTGTTATTAGAGCGATAATAGCGAAAAGGCAGTGGCGCATATACATATATAAATAAACCTTTATGGAAATAAATTCAGCAATTTCATTATGCAATAAAATGATGAATGCAGTTTTATTTTCTCAGTGGTAAATTAATTTCAGATAAAATGACAAAGTATTAATGAAATAGCAAGTTACATTTCATTCACGATTGAGAGAAATAGAGATTACGCCCATCGCGCTGCCACTAATCCGCTCTTTGTGAATTTGGCAGAATCAGCTGTGTCCGTGACGTCTTCTTGGTGCAATTGTTAATTGAGGAAAACCGCATAATTATTTAACTGGGTACGGTTTAGTTATTTGCCCAATGATTTCGGGCAATTGTGTCCGAATGGGTGACCCGATCTAAAAATAATTTACACACACTTATAGTCAAGGGTCTACAATTTATTGTAAAACCTAATTTTGTAATTTGCGGTCACTAATTTATTAATAAATTCGGTCTGAAAAATCCACTTTTTTATGAATCTCGGAGTGAGTTCTACGCAAATATACTGTGGATGACGTAGCCGGAATTATATGGACAATAAATGTTGAATACCTTTGACAATAGAAAGGGGGAAATGTTTAGTAGCGCTCACACCGTTTTTGGGGTGGGGGACGGAGGGGGAGGGGGCGGGAAAACAGTGAGCAAAAAACTAAATCTTTCCAATTTAATTATTTGTGCGTTCATATTTCTGAGTAGTTTTACACAATTACTGGAACATTACAAGGCAAAATTAAGAGCGCAGTGGCAAATTGTAAAAGGGAAATCAAAAGGCCAGCGTGCGATATAAAGTAACTGTACATAAATACATATATACATATGTATAACTTCATGCAATTTTCCAATATCCGGCATATGCTGAAAATTGTACTTACCTAAAGGGCTACATGCCCAAAATCATTGCTACGTGTTCCTATTCAATTAAACTTTGTATATTTATTAATTCCCGCATAATTTGATTTTTAAGCGATTTTCAATAAATTTTTGTGCAAATGTAATTAAAATGTAGTGCGCGGTGATTGATTGCAGAAACACTTACAAAAATCAAAAACTGGTTTGCACAAAGAACGTAAATCTATAAGAAGAGACAACACGTTATAATTGTAGCGAGTGTGAACATCAGGAGCGTGCCTTCTCTTTTCATCCAATCAAAAAACGTATTTGGGCAAAAGAGAAGGCACGCTCCTGATGTTCACACTCGCTACAATTATAACGTGTTGTCTCTTCTTATAGATTTACGTTCTTTGGTTTGCACAAACTTGTGCTACAAAATTGATTACATTTTTTTCTTTATGCTTCGTCTTCATATCCCTTGTTTACTTTTCAAAGAAAATAACATGGCGCCGAAATTACAAACGTTAGCCAGAAAATTGCTTTTTTCTTTTGCTTCATCTTTAGTCTGTTCCAATAGCAGTCCGGTTTACAGGATTTAGTCAGAACTTACAGGAAGTCGTTCCTATTGACATAAAACCTGTAAGTGGGA
>NW_016188739.1:3901-4075 GCF_001687245.7 Rhagoletis zephyria
TTCAGCCAAATCAGTGTAGTACCAATGACATGTAAACAAACCGTCTGACGTTTTTACAGGAAATAGTGCTTTTTGCGTTCCTATGCACTTCTGTATCTGTTCTCCTTTTACTCTCATTTGTGAGCGTAAAATTGTGGTTTGACAGTTCCACAGGTTTTAGTCCGAAGTTCAAAG
>NW_016188740.1:0-4075 GCF_001687245.7 Rhagoletis zephyria
CAGCAATGAAGAGGTACAAAAGAACGCGAAACATTTTGAACAAATCTATGGTCTTGATGTTGAAGTTGTAGATCTATTTAAAGAACAAATGTATTTCTACCAGCGACAAATAAGTGTATATATTTCTATTCTGAGTGTTTTTCCATGCGCAACAGTTTTTGCATAACTCTAAAATATTCAACTCAATTCTAATAACAATTATAACAAGTAATTTTGAAGCAAAAAACAAAATCGGCTTCAATTCTCATACAAAAATTTAAGATTATCGTTAATTTCTTCATGATCCAATGATCGGATTTAACAAAATTAGTATGGGAACACCTGTGAGTTAACACGTTTCCTTTAAAAAAACGAATTACAGAAATCGGTTAACGCGGTCAATTACAAGTACAAAAATTCCTATTTTATGCAAGTGGTAAGACTTTCACAATTTTTGCTCTAAAGGGGTGCCACCCAACCACCCAGCCAACCAGCGGAGTCCGCAGGGTGTACATTTAGGACTCCGTGTGCGGTGCACTGGTGCCCCTAGGGAGGCTCCGAAAAGAATCGCATATCCGCCGGAGAAAAGTGCCTTCTTAATATAAATGAAAAGGTGTGCCTTTAGGACTCCTTAAATGAGTGATTTCGGAGTCCTAGGAAGCTCCCTCAGGTAACCGGCAAAGACTCCGTGCGGACTGCCCTATTCGCCTATAATTTTGTGAAAAGGACTCCCTAAATAATCCGAAGGTAACTTGGACGGAGTGTTTTAATAGACCGAAAAGGAGGATTCATGGTTCTTCAAAATGCTCCTAATTTAATTCATAATTTATAATTATTAGAATTTTTTCATCATTTATTTTTATTGAAAAAATTTTTAATTAAAGAAACTCATTGAACACACTTATTTTTAAGTAAAAAAGGAAAAATTATGAAAAAAATATTTGTTTATCTCTTTTTTTAAGGCATTCCTTTGGCATTGTGGGATCCCGTCCCGTACTATTGAATTTTTTGCCAGAACCAGAAAATTTTCTATTAATTGCGCCTGAAAAGTTCTACTTAGCCAAAAGAAATTTTGTGTGCGTTATTGCTTATCTCCGAATGCATTCGCAACTGCTATAGCGTCAGCAGCTTTTTTTGCGGTGTCCCTTTCCAGGAACCCTTGAAACAAACGATTCAAAATTCATAATTTTTTTATTCAATTAGACATTATAGGATTGTTCATATGACAGCAATCACACTTTGTTAAATACAAAATACAATACAAATACAAAATGTATACAAAATAATAGTATGAATTTGGAAAATCACGTCTCATGCAAATCCACCATATTTTTTTGTCGATTCTACCACATTAAAATAAAAGGGGGCTTGCACACTGTAATTGTATGATAGTGTGCCCATCTCTGGGCCCGAATCGCGACATTCGCGATGGAGCTCGAATCGAATCAAGCAAAGTGGCAGCTATTTTTTACACAATACAATTTCAAATAGCGAAGCACACTCGCTATCGAATGCCGTGGTTTCAAAATCCAAAAATTTTCGATTTGAGTTACATTCGATATCGAAATCCGCGATAAGGGGCATGTTGTTGTTGTTTTGTAGCGGCTACAACAACCCCGCCCTGATCGGTTATTATCTCAGTCGTTGTCGTCAAGCTCCACTTACGGAAGCCCTAAGAAGCGTGCAGCCTCAATAGGGTCGGTCCACTGGGACAAAGGCGTTTGGGTTGTCGGGTTTTTTGGGCATACGAAGAGATGTTTCGAGTCATGGGGTGTCTCTACGCATGCCGGACACTCATTTGGCACATCTGCGTCTAATCTGCTCAGGTATGAGTTTAACCTGCTGCAGTCGCCAGAGCGAAGTTGGGCTATTGTGTTTCTAGTCTCCCGAGGCAGACGAAGCTCCGTCTCGTCAATGGCCGGTGGTCGTGCGCCTAGAACGGCATTCACAGGTCTGGAGACTACATAACTCGAGACTGACTCCCTGTGAATGCCGCACAGGGCCTGTCGATAAGCTGACGGGTCCAGAGGTTGTTTAATGAACCTCTGGACTTTGTCCGTCAGTTCGTAGAGATGCCTCCTGACGTGCCTGGGCGAGGGCTCTTCTGCAAGCAGTTGTTTATTTGAGTGACCACGTCTATGGTTGCCAACAAGAAACTGCTTGCAGAGCATTGTGTTGTGCTCCTTTATAAGGAGCATTTTCGCCTCGTTGTGCAGGTGGTGTTCTGGCGGTGTTTTGTGTAGTCTGCAGCTTCATCCACTGCGTCCTTCTAGTCCACGGCAACCACACTGGTGCTGCGTAATTTAAAACCGGCCGGCCCATTGCCTTGTATGTTGCCAGCAACGTTTCTTTATCTTTGCTTTATCCGGCTAGCGACTTGAGGACCTTGTTGCGGCTGTGTACTTTGTTGACAATAGCGGTTGCGTGCGCAGAGGAGAGCAGACTGTCGAAGGTTACTCCGAGTATTTTGGCGTTATTCACCGCCGAAATTGGTGTATCATCGACGTGAATTCCCAGCGGTAGCCTCCCTCCTTCGTACAGATGGTTAACAAGGTCGCAGAGGATTTTTTAGGGGAGAGGGTTAGGCTACTTGCAGTGAAGAAGCGAGAAAGCTCGGAGAGATACGCGTTTACTTTCAAACACAAGTCATCAATTCCATTTCCAGACGACGTGATCGAGCAATTGTCGGCGTAAGGGACAATCGAGACTCCCTCTGGTGGTTGAGGGATCTTTGAAATGTAAAAGTTAAGAAGTAGTGGGGCAAGGACACCGCCCTGTGGAACCCACAGTTTTATTTTTCTGAGTTTGTTCGATTTGTCTCTAAACATTACCGACGAGTGTCGGCCACTCAGATAATTTGCCGACCACCGTTTGAGCCTCTGTGGGAGAGAGGAGGCCTCTATGTCTTCTAGTAGCGTGGAGTGGCTGACGGTGTCAAACGCCTTTGACAGGTCGAACGCTACCAAAGCACGTAGATAACAAGAAGGGACAACTCGTTATAATTGGGGCGAAAGTGCGCAACAGGGGCGTGCCTTCTCTTTTGCCCTAGTACGTTTTTTGATTGGATGAAAAGAGAAGGCACGCCCCTGTTGCGTACTTTCGCCACAATTATAACGAGTTGTCCCTTCTTGTTATCTACGTTCTTTGACGCTACTAGAACAGTTCTCTCACAGGGACGGTTGCGGTTAAGGCCACGTGTTATCCGAGTGTTTATGGCGTTAAGTGCTGTTGTTGTACTGTGCACTTTACGGAAACCATGCTGATGCTTCGCTGGGGTTAGGTGGTACGTGAAATACGGGAACAGCAAGGCCTGTAGTGGCTTCGCTACCGGGGAAAGGAGTGTTATCGGGCGATAAGGTTCTCCTTTGTTGGCTGGTTTCCCATTGACATATTGAGGACTTCCGTTAGGTACGCTACTCCCGCAGGACCCAGATTTTAAGCATCCACATGCATATTCCGTCGGGACCCATGGCTTTGCAGGCTTTCGCCTCTCTGATGGCCACCTGAACTTCACCGCTGGTGAAACAAGGGGGGCGCAAGTTGTTGGCAATGCGTGCAGCCTTCTGGTCACTCTACGATTGGATTTGTCCGCGGGAGGATGGAGTATGAACTTCCGGCTAAAATAGCTCGCGCATCGCTCCGGGTCCGACGAAGCATGGTCGCCGAAAGAAATTTCGACTCTGTCGTCGTGCTTCGTTGGATTGGACAGCGACCTTACGGTTGACCAAAGCCCACTCACACCAGAGGTGAAGTTACATGTCTTCAGATGCTCCTCCCACTTCTTTCGCTTATGTAAGTTCACTAGTTGTCGAATCTCCGCGTTGAGATCCCTGATGGATTTCCGGGATCGGCCTAACGAAGGCTGTCACCCTCATCGGCTAGAACAGCCGCTTCAGCAGGGAAATTTGGACGTGGGTCCGTAATGCATCCTGCCGGTACGAAGCGAGCTGCAGCAGCAGTGACAACCCTGCGGAACTTACGTTCACCAAGGTGGACGTCGGTTGGTGTGGGGAACGCAGCGNTCGCTTATGTAAGTTCACTAGTTGTCGAATCTCCGCGTTGAGATCCCTGATGGATTTCCGGGATCGGCCTAACG
>NW_016188741.1:0-4074 GCF_001687245.7 Rhagoletis zephyria
ATGTGGACGTAATGCTGAAGGGAGCAATATATTTGAAGTTGGATGAAGCGGTTGTCGGTTGTGTTGACTATATTTTGCAGCATATATCTGAGTATACACTGCAGCGGGCATATTGCATAGAGCGTGAAACTCGGTGTGTACCACTGTATGAGAAACTCTTGGAATATGAAATAAATAATTTTATGGAGGTGAGTCATATTGCTTTTCCTTGGTGTCATACTATGTATTCCACTTGCTTACGTGTACTTTATATGATTTTTGTTTTCAGATAAGCCAACGCCCGGAGTTTCTCAGTTTTGATGCTGAAAAATTGCAGGCAATAATAGAAAGCAGTAATTTGAATGTGACTTGTGAGGAAGATGCCTTTCATGCTGTGAAGCAGTGGTATGAATACGATGCTTCTGGGCGGCAACAAAAACTTCCAGATTTAATCAGTAGCTTACGCTTGACCCTTTTTGACACAAAGTTCTTATTGAGAAATGTTAAAACACTTCCTGGATGTGAGCCATTGGCATTCAAGGCAATATCCTGGATTTCGCTTCCTTCAGACCGTGCAATGATATCGATAAAGTACACAGAACCTCGCAGAAGTATATGCAAAATGTCGGCAGAGACAACTTTGCTTGCGGTGGAAGCTTATGTAAGTGCTACAAAATGGTAATTGCATTGTGTATTTTCGATATTTATTATTATTCAGCCATAAATATTAGAAGAATAATGGCTTACCAGAAGCCTTCATCCAACGGGAAAACTATCGCTTATTTCCAAATTAAAATTTTACCGAACAAAATTTTTGAACTAAGAACCGTAGGAATTACAAAGTCCAAGTCTGAAGCCGAATAGCTGAGAGCGTATACTTAAAAAAAGAAACGCTTCTTTCTTAGCTTTTCAATTCAGTGATAATACTTTCGAAATTCTGCATTGTACAAAAGTCGCAAGAATAATCACCAATGACCAAAAAGAATTTAAAAGCAACTACTAAACCATTGAACAGTTTCAGTGTTTTTTAAAGACTAGATTTTTGAAGAAATTCTACACTGGATAACTTTGGTTCCTAACTTCTGGAACTAACTTCTTTTTTGTATCGTGTTATGGGCTATGCCACCCTCTCTGAATTTTAGTCGGGTATTGAATTTTCTGTCGAAACAGAATTTTGCTTTCGGTGCTGTAGCGTAGTGTGACAAAATTGCTCAAAATGTAAGTATTTTGGGTTTTTTTTGTTACTTGTTGGCGACAAAATAATAATACATTTTTGTTTTAATTGCATGCAGGTCTAAGGTAGTGATTACCAAACAACTGAAAATGCTGTTTTTACTGATGGAAAACAGAACAATCAATTTGCAAAAAGGATTTGGTAAAAGGTTCAGGTTGCAAAAAATGGGAACTCAATTGTTTAGGACCACTTTTAAGAACGGCAGCAAAGTAGATTGAACTAAAGTCGTTGTTTTTTTTGTCAGTGTTATTGTGGCTTATTAACATTTTTTATTTTTAATATTTTTATTTTNGTGAAGCAGTGGTATGAATACGATGCTTCTGGGCGGCAACAAAAACTTCCCGATTTAATCAGTAGCTTACGCTTGACCCTTTTTGACACAAAGTTCTTATTGAGAAATGTCCAAACACTTCCTGGATGTGAGCCATTGGCATTCAAGGCAATATCGTGGATTTCGCTTCCTTCAGACCGTGCAATGATATCGATAAAGTACACAGACCCTCGCAGAAGTATATGCAAAATGTCGGCAGAGACAACTTTGCTTGCGGTGCAAGCTTATGTAAGTGCTACAAAATGGTAATTGCTTTGTGTATTTTCGATATTTATTATTATTCAGCCATAAATGTTAGAAGAATAATGGCTTACCAGAAGCATTCATCCAACGGGGAAAACTATCGCTTATTTCCAAATTAAAATTTTACCCAACAAAATTTTTGAACTAAGAACCGTAGGAAGTACAAAGTCCAAGTCTGAAGCCGAATAGCTGAGAGCGTATACTTAGAAAAAGAAACGCTTCTTTCTTCGCTTTTCAATTCAGTGATAATACTTTCGAAATTCTGCATTGTACAAAGATCGCAAGAATAATCACCAATGACCGAAAAGAATTTAAAAGCAACTACTAAACCATTGAACAGTTTCAGTGTTTTTTAAAAACTAGATTTTTGAAGAAATTCTACACTGGATAACTTTGGTTCCTATGTAACAATGGAACTAACTTCTTTTTTGTATCGTGTTATGGGCTATGCCACCCTCTCTGAATTTTAGTTGGGTATCGAATTTTCCGTCGAAACAGAATTTTTTTTCTTTCGGTGCTGTAGCGTAGTGTGACAAAATTGCTCAAAATGTAAGTATTTTGGGTTTTTTTGTTACTTGTTGGCGACAAAATAATAATACATTTTTGTTTTATTTGCATGCAGGTCTAAGGACGTGATTACCGAACAACTGAAAAGGCTGTTTTTACTGATGGAAAACAGAACAATCAATTTGCAAAAAGGATTTGGTAAAAGGTTCAGGTTGCAAAAAATGGGAACACAATTGTTTAGGACCACTTATAAGAACGGCAGCAAAGTAGATTGAACTAAAGTCGTTTTTTTTTTGTCAATGTTACTGTGGCTTATTAAAATTTTTTGTTTTTTAATATTTTTATTTTATTGAGCTTTGTACCACGATTGTTTATTAGGAAAAATTGAAAAGGCAACAAAGTCTAAGCGGTAGAAGTTATAGCAGATATTTCGGAGATCACCACTTCTCCTCGTCAGACTTCTTTTTTTCTAGACTTCAGCAGGCATCGAACCTGCGTAATCGATGTTGAAAGTCAGAAGCGTTAACCACTGAGCTATATACATCCCGTAAACTCTTGTTGTAAATTCATTTTTCCTCATTCAACCAAGTACTATCAAGTGCAGCTGATTTACCGCTATTTAAACTCGACAGCGTGGTTGTTGTTGTCAATTCTATACATCCATTTGCTTATTTGCTTTTTTGTATAGTTTCAGGCAGGCTCTTCCTAAACTATGTATTTGTCAATGTTATTGTGGCTTGTTAACATTTTATTTTTAATATTTTTATTGAGCTTTGTACCACGATTGTTTATTAGGAAAAATTGAAAAAGCAACAAAGTCTAAGCGGTAGAAGTTATAGCACTATTTCGGAGATCACCACATCTCCTCATCAGACTTCTTTTTTCTAGACTTCAGCAGGGATCGAACCTGCGAATTCGATGTTCAAAGTCAGAAGCGTTAACCACTGAGCTATGTACATCCCGTAAACTCTTGTTGCTAATTCATTTTCCTTATTCAACCAACTACTATCAAGTGCAGCTGATTTGCCGCTATTTAAACTCGACAGCGTGGTTGTTGTTGTCAATTCTATACATCCATCTGCTTATTTGCCTTTTTGTATAGTTTCAGGCAGGCTCTTCGTAAACTATGTATTTTTCAATGTTATTGTTGCCTTTTCAATTTTTCCTAATAAACAATCGTGGCACAAAGCTCAATAAAAAAAAAAATAAAAATAAAAAAAATGTTAATAAGCCACAACGCTTCCGACATCTTGTGTATACCCCAATTAAATTAATTTAAATTATTTCACTTGTTTCTTTATATATACAGGTTGAATTCAAAAACCTTACACAAGTCCATCCCACATTTTCATCTGTCATTGGAAGTCCTTCACATAGCTCATATTTTTTTCTGTTGTGTTTGTGTGTTGTGGTTTCTCATTTAGATTAGTCCCGTATCCATGGATGTTGCTACTTTCCTTATTTGCGGATTGTTAAGAGATTCCACCTTCGAATATAAAGTTGTCTTTGCCTTATTTATTTAAGATTTTAATAAAATTAACTCGAAAATTTCGGCGCCGTGTGTCTTTCGCTTTCAGTGTTACCGATTTGCTCAATTTGAAAAAAAAAAAATCGTCACAGCTGACAGNTAAAAAAAAAAATAAAAATAAAAAAAATGTTAATAAGCCACAACGCTTCCGACATCTTGTGTATACCCCAATTAAATTAATTTAAATTATTTCACTTGTTTCTTTATATACAGTTGTCCACAAAATAATAGGAGTGGGATATTTTAACCTGT
>NW_016188742.1:0-4074 GCF_001687245.7 Rhagoletis zephyria
TTAAAAGTATAATTAATTTCTAAGTGTTTAAGTGACTTGTGCTCACTTAAAGTTCTTACGTGACTTGCGTTCTTAAATTCCTTGCGTAAATGCATCCCTGCAGGACTTCCACACTACAAGCATCCCTGCTGTAGTTGGAAGTTCGAAAAAATGAATTTGCCTTCCAGTGTTACCAGGCGACCCACTGAATTCGCGTTCCAGTGTGGCCTATAAATGTAACTTCCGCCTTACCATCCTTCTTCTTACTTTTTCAACCGGAGACCAGAGCGCACGCAAGCAACGTGGCAATTCGATACACCCTATTTTCTTAAAGTCAACGCGGGACCTTGGCACATCTATTTTATATCCTCACATCGTGGGAATCACCAGATCTATTTTATATCCTCACATCGTGGGAATCACCAGTTCTCATTAACACTCATCAACATTCATAAGTATAACATCCATTTCATACAATCATTGATTTTCATTTACACACATATATGTATATATGTAAATACAAATTCCCATTGTACTGATAATATTTTTCTCATTGAAATATCTAACGTTAACGCTTAATGTCATATCATGAATTTCCTCTTGAATTATATAAACTTAAAATAAGTCATACAGTCCACTTACATAAATTTCTCATTCATTCCTAAATTGTTACTTACATACATAAATTACTCATTCATTTCTCAATTGTTACTTACATACATAAATTGCTCATTCACTTGCAAAGTGTTACTTTAAATCTAATTTTCATTCACTCAACAATTATCAATTATATAACTTTTCATCAAACATTAAAACTAGTTAGTAAGCATATTTGTTAAATAAAACCTGAATTGAAAACGAATTCACATAACTCGCTTCATTTCGCAACATGGTCCTTGCGAGCCAAATGTGAATCAACAAGTGGCAACTCAACTTCGAAAATAAAGTTCGAAAGAACAATAGTCGCCTGGCCACACTGCCTGCGACGGTCATTTGACATTTGCGTTCTTTTTCAAATTGGACGTCACAGCGAACGGCAGCATTTTTTCAGCAGAAAGTTTCAAGACAAAAGGTTTGATATCCCAGTGCGAATATAGCTATTTAGCTCCATTTCACCAAAGTCTGCACGATACAAAGTGTTGTGACAAAAATTAATAAGTTTAGCCGACCGCCACCAGGCACCAAAGTTGCGTGCGCATAAAGGGCCGATTACTCTGCTGCTGCCCACCGTGGGACTCAGGATTTGCATACCAATAAGGAGGTAAAACCACCGCAATAAGGCGCTTATATACACATCACCTAGTGATCAGCAGCGCCCACCGCGGGACTCCAAAAATTTTCCCGACCGGCGAGGGAGCACCCGATTTCAGCCGCTTAAAACCTCGAAAGGAGCACCAGGGACTCCCGTAAATCTCAGCATATTCGACCAAGGTGACCGGCCAGCGTGGGACAAGAGAAGTATGAGCCATACCAAACAGCGCATGTAAGTCTCACTATCCCGTTATTTTTCACCTATGTACATACATACATTTTTACCGTTAATCGACAACGGCATTCATATATACGCTTGTATGTATGTATATGCATATATGTACATACATACACGTTTCTTAACGATTTGCAGATCGTACTCGTTAACTCGCCCTAAAAACATTGCTTTATGTATGTACATAGCTAATCAGAGTGGTTTGTTTTGTTGTTGCCAACTTTAGCGCCGAGTTTTTGCTTTTACTCGTTGCACCTCTCTCATTCTCATAAATATAAAATCTCTTTTACTCGTTAGTAAAAATTNTTAGGTCGGTGTTATGCAGAAATTTTGTTTGGCAAACTGCGTGCAATTGTTGTTGCAGCAAACTCGGAGAGAGCGAGTTTGGCGACTCTCACAGCAAACTAATTTTGTTTGGTCAAACTGCAGCAAATTCGGTGTTGCCATATACAAAAATTTTAGACAATTGTTGCTATACACAAAAATTGCCATGATACCGAAAGCCAGAAAACTGTATTTATGCTGTAGGAGCTTCAAAGATTAGGGCACAGTTAATTGCCTATGCAATATCAAAAAAATATATATTAATTGTGCGCGTTATGTAAATCTGAAATTCTCATTTCGTGTTGCCAATAGCTATGAAAACCATAATGAACGTGCAACCCTGTACCAAACTCGACATAACCACCTCCGAGCAAACTAAGCAGCCGCCATTTAATTTGGCAAACAAAAGTTTGTCTGCATAACCACGACCTTAGTAAAAATTAAATTTGCACCACTCGCGCGGGCTTTGAAAACCAACCACTATTTTCTTATCAGATTTGTATCTATCGCTGCATTTATTTGGTACATTTGCATTCTGTACCACGAATTACATACATATGTACATACATATGCACATGTATGTACCCAGCGGTGCAGACAAAACAAAGATTCTCGCCAAGTTTGGTATTTTGAGGATGTCAATATCTGCTTGAGGTATATTGCATATTTCCATTAAAGTGGTTTATTTGCGTTACGACAAAATATACGTACATATGTATTTATGTAAATCCCTTATGGGCTGTTTTTGCTTACGCGTAAAAGCACATTTAGCGCATTTAGCTCTAAATGCTACTCTAAATGTACATTTATCCATACAAAATTCGTCACCTAAATGCAACTAAATGCAACTCCATTTTTGCATTAAGAATCTAAATGCTAAAAGCAACCCTGTGATCTTCCAAAATTTCCACGATTCGAACATGGTTTAAAGAGAAAAAGTGGCAACATTGCTTTTTCGAGTATACAGTTGCTAGCTGCGTTTCAGTGATCGCCGATCGAGATTTCTTTTATTTTACATTACATATTTGGATAAAGAAAAGTTAAGCAAATTCAACATCGATGTGATGCTGATATAAATCTGGATCAATTTGTGATCAACTCTGTTTGGTTTGTTTCCTATTTAAGTGAGGAAATTTTAATTGACAGCGCCGACAAATGAATATATACACAAACAAATGTTTGGTTATGGTTATAACAATTCAAGTTTTTGTATTGAATTTTTGGTTTAAATTTTATTTTTTCCTTTTCAGTAGGATTTTTGCAGATTTTCTTCTGCGTGAGAATTGATCGTAATATATACGGATCTAAATAAGAGACTGGAACACGGCTGTTTGTCAAAAGCATACGATTTCGAACTCGCGTAAATGTACATTTGCTAAACGCTATAGCATGAACGCTCTTCGAAAACATATGTTCGAAAGTGCTAAATGCTGCATTTTAAATGCAGCAAAAACGCTGCATTATATTCTCCGCTTCGCATTCGCGCAATTATAGCATCTCTGACTTGCAGATTTCAACCGGTTGCGCCGGCGTTCAAACCCAACCACTCGCGTTCTTATTAGATTGAATTTATCGCATTAGTTATTGTTTGCACAAACGAATCGTTCTCGCGTATTTCGGGATTTTTTGTGTTAATACATACCTACGTACGTATGTACCTACAAATCTTTGCAAGATTACGTCAACGTGCTTTGCGTATTACACAAATTCAGTAGTTTTTCACTATTTAGTATTCTTGCGTATGCATTTGTTTTCTTTTGTACTACGATCACATCCCTGCCCAGTGTTTACTTTTTATACTACCATACCGGTTGCGCCGGTGTTAGGACTCAATCATTTAAATTCTTATTAGATTTGCATTTGTTTACATTTTTTCTTCCATTGAACTAAATACTTTTTGCAAAGTGCTTTATTCGCGTTAATTGCTAAATTGTCGCAATCAAAATACAGTGGTTTAATTGCGTTAATTACGCGCTATAAATACTAGCATTCGTACGTTTTTACGGCAAGTTGCGTTACGTGCATGAACACAGTGGTGTTTTCCGCAATTAATATCCAGTTCGGCTCTCTAAACTTGCGTCCAACCCAACGGCCGGTCGAAATTTTCGGCAAAACTGTGAATTATACATTTTATATCCCTAGTACATACACGGATATTATATAAATAACTTACTTCCCACGTATATATCATTTACTGCACACGTATATATTTGTGGTTCATAAAAAAATAAAGGTCGATTTTTACGGTTTTTTTTCGTACGGCTCGCTGCGTGCGTTAGCGTAGC
>NW_016188744.1:0-4074 GCF_001687245.7 Rhagoletis zephyria
GCATCCGCGGATGTCTAAAATTCCACATTCGCAACATCCCTAGTATCTAGAGGGAGTCGTGCTTTGTAGCTTACAAAAAAGTTGACTTCATACAAATAAGGCGCACTCTAATGTATGTGTGTATGGTACATATACATACATAGTACATATGCATACACATGTATATAGTTGCGTTCGATAACAAAATTAGCCAACACCAGCCAACAATTAAAATCAAGAGAGTAAGCGAAAATTCTCTCCCAAAGAGATGAAAAAGCAAAAAAGTAAACGAACAGGAAATTAGCCATTACTTGCAAAAACCGGAAGAAGAAGACACACCAGCTGACTTTGTTTATGTTTTATTTGTAAACAAACTGAAATTCATGTTGACCTCCATAGAAGAAAAAAGGAAAGTGAACGTTCAATGTTCGCCAGGAACATTTCTAGAAGTAAAAACTAGTTGGCGCTATCATAAAGTCACATAGCAGGCAGCCAAAAAGCATATAAATACCAAAACGGAAAATGCAATTTTGTTTGTTTACAAAAATTGCAACCATATGTTTTGTGATCATATGTTTTCGTGTTGGATAATTTTTGCTGGCAAAAATTATGCCAGTACAAAATGAACGCTTCGCTTGCATCAAAATGAACGCTTGCTCTCTCAATTTTTGTGTGTTGGATAATTTTTTGTCGTTATCGAACGCCATCCAGTAAAAATTTGGAAAAACTATTACAAATTTTTGACTTGTCGAACGCACCTTATGCCTTCCTCACTAATTCTTTATATTGATGTTTCGTTTTGTTTTGGTAAGGCGTTTTACCTTAAAGGCTGATTTTCACTATGAGTGAAAACACATTTCCAAATTATACCAAAAAACGGTTTATCGATTGGCTTTTTTTTTGCAGAATATCGGGTGAAGGTATGAATAAAGGAGATAAAGTTGTGTCAAAATATGTCGACAAATTTTGTTCGCAAAATATGATATAGTAAAAACCAGCTCTAACTTATACTTGTTACACATACATTCAATATGTTCACAAATATTTATTGTTATTCTTTGTATTTTCATTTTTTCAACCAATTTTGTTGTTTCTGTAGGCGTATTAATAAACAAATGCTCGAGTGCGTTGCTGGGCTTGTTCCGCTTTTATTTCGCATCGAATACGCTGCCACTGTGGTAGAGATTGCTAGCGTTCTGTCTCTACTCCACTTTAACAGTTGTTCATAGGTTCGAAACCTGGCGGAGGTTGTTCTGCGAGCGCGTATGTGCTTTATAAAAATTGTTAGTATGTATGCGTGCATAGTTCAGTCATATAAAAAATATACTCTGATTTGTGTAATCACTCAGAAAACAGCTCATCAACTATGGGCTTTCGTTGAAATTATAACTTTGACCCATGTTGTTTAGCAAAGATGTTGCAGCTGTAAAATAAATCAACTAAAATGGACTCAGGCTTGTAGATTTGTAACGTTAATAAATGTGTAGTTATGTGGTCTAAACTCCCTGAGTTACAATATTTTAATTTGTGTTGTTTTAATATCAAGCGAGTGAGTGTAATGTCAACTTCAATGGTTTCGGCATGATAGAAAAATGTGTCAAAGTATTTAACGACTTCATAAAGTGATTTAACTCCAGTGCGCCTATTCCAGCACATCTTGAATCAGTCTATATAGTGAACTTTTTATTTTGACTTATATCTTCGCTATTATTTCACTTTTTTCAATAGTTAAAATATTAAAATAAAGAGAATTAACATATCTCTTGGAATATTAGAAAAACTCGACACATAATTATTGTGTTTTAACTGTTTAAACAACTAAAAAATATGAGCGAACTTGGCGACTTCAATGCCAGGGTGGGCAAGTAAGGGATCTTTGGAACCACCGTCGGAAAATTCCGCCTCCACGACGAAACGTCCGACAACGGATTGAGGCTGATCGACTTCGCCGGGGCCCGCAACATGGTAGTATGCAGTACTAGGTTCAAGCATAAAAAGATCCATCAAGCTACGTGGCTGTCTCCGGATCGAAAAACGAGAAACCAAATCGATTATGTGGTGATAGACGGAAGGCACGCTTCCAGTGTTTTAGACGTACGCACACTCCGAGGCCCAAACATCGACTCGGACCACTATCTTGTTGCAACCAAGATACGCACCCGCCTCTGTACAGCAAAAAATGTGCGCCCAAATACGTAAGGAAAAGCTTAACGTCGAAATGCTGCAATCACAACAGATAGCCAGTGCTTTCGCTACTCGACTCTCACACCTGCTCTGAGAGAGCACTCTTCAACAAACCGACATATGTGAGCAGTGGAACCACATTTCCCGCTCATTAAGTACCGGCGCCGAAGAAGTAGTCGGATTTCAGCGAGCCCGAAAGAACAACTGGGATGATGAGGAGTGCCAGAAAGCTGTCAGAGAAAAAAGATGCCGCCTACAGGGCCACGATGGGATTCAAATGTCTTCGGTCCTGCGCAGAGGGGCACTACGCATTGCTTCTGCATACCGTACAGTGTCCGCGGACGCGGTCCTAGTTATTTCTGGCGTCATGCCAATTCAGCTACTCGCTTACGAGCGAAAAGAGATCCAGCGCGCGAGCAACTGATCCAGCAGTGGCAAAAAAACTGGAACGCGAGCACAAAAGGTCGATGGACGCACTCCCTGATAGCCGACCTTCAAACATGGCTGAACAGACCACATGGGGAAGTCGATTTCTACCTGACGCAATTCCTCACCGGTCATGGTTATTTCCGAGAATATCTTCATAGAATGGGAAGGGTGGACTCACCGTTCTGTCACTACTGTGGACACGTCGAAGATAACGTGTACCACACATTCTTCACCTGCGAACACTTCTTGATTTCGCGCAGAATGTTGGAAGAATGACGGAGACAACTCCGAACAACATAGTTGGGGTCTCAGGCGCAGAAAAGTGGGAAGCAGTTGCGAGATACGTGAAATTCGTACTCCGCTGCAAACGAGAGGACGGTTTCTACTGAGGACACCCGAATGAAACGCCCCTACAAAAGAGCAGCCCCAAGGCTCTAGCAGCGCGCTCCTGCATCTGAAGACATGCAGAATTGCGGTGCCAGATGCGGGATTCTTGCGCGGGCGGTGGGAGTTTGGGTTTTAGCGGGTAGCCCAACACGCTTCGGTGGGAGTCCCACGCTCGGGCGAAGATAGTATAGAGACTAGCGCCCCCGGCCAGTGCATAAAGCATTTCCCTCTCCTACGAAAAATAAAAATAAAAATAATAATAATAATAACATGTACATAATCTTCTAAGACCGTGGGTATGCTATTAATTTTCGGTGATTGGTAAGAAGTGGTTACACTGTGTTTGCTGATTGGTGAGCACAGGATTACTTTTTAAGAAATTCCTTTCTCCATTTCATGATATTTGGCACACAATGCCATCACTAAAGTAACAACTAAAACGCATCAAATTTAAGTCGGAAAACGTAAAATGGAAAAAACCAATTATATTCTTCTGTTTTTAATATTTAATTTTTATAATAATGTTTTATAACATGTATTCTAATATTTAATATTAATGCCTTTTCCAAAAATAGCGTATTTCCGCTTTGAAAGATTAGCGTGTCGTCTATTCGAGTTCGAAAATTCTCACTCCGTGCTGTGTGTAACAACAAATGCATAGTGATTGCCAATCAAAATTGGTAGCATAATCACGACCTAACTGGCACTTCCTAATACATATGTATGTCGTAATGACCTTGATATTATTTCCAAATTAATATAATAAAACAGGTCGCTCGGAGTAGCATTGAGTATACATATATGTATGTATGTATGTCTGTATGTCTGTATATCTGTATACGAAACTTGTTTGCGCGTTGTTGATTATTTATGTTTCGATTTTAATTTGTTTGGAACGATTTTTACAGTGTCGGAAAAATAAATAGGGACGCGACATTTTATCAAGTTTTGCCTATTATTTTTTTATATTTTGTACTTATTATTCTTTATTAAAGTATAGTAAATTTAGATACAATGTTCCAACATTTTTGCACAAAGTTTGAAATATGAATTTATATGGTTTTTGATAATGAGTTTTTGAGGTACTGTGAAAAA
>NW_016188745.1:0-4073 GCF_001687245.7 Rhagoletis zephyria
CGAGTGTATTTCTCTCATGAAAAAGCTTCTCATAAAAAGCATTTGCCGTTCAGAGGCGGCTTAAATTGCAGTTTACTTCAGTTGTGCTACAATATTGACGCAAATAGGAGGGGAAGACCGGCCAAAATTCAAATGTTTTATTCGTTTTTTTTTTTAACAAAAAACAGCAAAATTAGCACATATTTTTTAACAAATTAAAGGTTATTTTCATGATACAAAAAATAAGGTAGTTTCAATAAACAGAGTTTTGATAAAAAAAAGCAGATTTTTGACAATTGCTCAATTGTGAAAACTTCTGGGCGGTGGCTGCTCTTCCGTGGAACTGCTTGAGGTTGTATTGTCTGCCTCGATAATACTCGCTCGGGGTGCGGGTATACCAACTTTCTTGAAATATCTATTGAATAGTAAATGTTAATTATTAAGTTCGAAAATTTATAGCTTTATACCTTTCCATATTTCTGCAGTTTTGCAAATATTCAACAATCCCGCCGACAACAGAAATTTTGCCAAAAGTATGAAAGTGATGAACATAGCATTGCAATCAGTGTTGCCACTCACTGCATTTATTTTGTAGCAAAAAATTTAGCAAATCCTACTGAAATGTAGCCGATTTTGTTTTTTAAGACTGCAGTTATATTTAGAGAATACCCCGCTTGGTATTATTTGTTTATTAAATCAATAATATTGTTTTGTTACATATGAAGAATATCTACATTAGTCAGTCCATTATTTTGAGTATGTAATGTAAAACATATACACAAGGCGTTCAGAAATTTAATGATCAAACTTTGGGAGTGTATTTGGGACTCAAAAATAAGCCAAACATTGGGAATGGGGAAATGTTCACGATTTTGATTTCTTAAGGAGATAATGCATTACTATTATCCCGTAATTGCCGTGCCAAAATCATACATTAACGCAATATCGGGATATTCCTTATGATAAGATTTGTGTCCCTTCAAACACTTCAATCACTGGCTGACATCAGTGGGAGGTTCTTTTTGATGAAATAACATTCATATCATACATCAAAAAGTGCGATAGCGATTCGAAAATTGTCGCTAACTGGTTACAGGGATGAGCAATGTGATAGGGATGAGAAATTTGATAGGGCTGAGCATTTAAAATATTCGTTAAAGGTAAAACACAACAGCAATAGTCGATTATTTATCCCCTCAAACAGAGTTAAAGGCGCATAAGTAGATATTTGTACATGAAACCTGTGTTTATCGCTTTTCGTCATTTTGTGACGATTAATTCAGCCGTATTTGTTCGTACAATATTTTTTATTTGGATTTTCCTAAATTTAGAAAAAAGCTAGAAAAAGCTAAACAATTTTCGGAAAAAAGCTAGTAGCTAAATTGGAGTTTTTCTAGCTAAACAGCTAAATCTAGCTGGAAAATAACTAAAATGGCAAGACTGGTTGTAGATATTCAAAGCAAATGTACAATTCAACGTCCTATACGTAAAACTCAACAAAGGCATTTGCTCACTCATTCGCACTCAGCGAACGACCATATAGTTACAGTGAGAGTTTTTTTTCGATTTATGATTTTTTTTTTACATGCCTCGTGTTGTTATTATCCGAATGGCATAGCATTTTAAATGTTAATTTTCTCAAGCGAATGTATTTGTGTACATATGTATGTATACACTTTTTGTATTTGTTTGACTGTTTGATTTCAGCTTGTCTCGGGTACTTTATCCGTGAGTGAATTAGGTTAAGTGCGGTCATTAAACCATCGGCACAAATTTTGCAGTCATGCGGGCATGATCATGATGTTGTGCTACATTTATATTGTGTTGTTGATAAGAAGCTTGGCAAAACACCCTGTTTTTCCAAAGTAACTTCTGTGAAAATATGGCTATATATATGTACATATAGATATGTCGTCGTTATGTATTAAAGCCTTANTGTTTTTCCAAAGTAACTTCTGTGAAAATATGGCTATATATATGTACATACATATACATATGTCGTCGTTATGTATTAAAGCCTTGAAAGTTGTCAATGTAAATTAACGGTTGAAATGGTTTTAGGAGATTTGTAACTACAGCAAAATATTTTTGAACAGATAGAACATATAAAACTAGCTCTAATCATACACAGAATATCGCCTTTAAATATTATACCGTTTTATATGTAAACATATTTAATTTTTCATGAAGAATTTTGCAACAAATGCGACTTTTTCCTCAATCGGCTTATTATGTTACGTATACGCACCCCACTCCGCTTGCCAGTCGGTGGTATGTAGGCAGCTACATAAAGACATATCGTTATCTTAATATAGAAAGTCCCTAACTAATTTTCGTTCGAAATTCAGCATTATAAAAAGATTGGTACGCTAGTAACTAAGGATTTAATCGAATTTAAAAACAACTACTTACTACATCAATAACCCGTGTTTTGAAGAAATTCGCAACTGAAAATTTTCTAGTTTCTATATAGTTTTATAACCGCTTTGTAAAGAAAAGAAAATGCGAGTTAGGGTCTTTCTACATATATTAAGGTAACGATAAGTACATACATATGTACATATTTATTATTCGTGATAGTTTTGTTTTTATTGCCATTGCTTTAAAAAATTCGTTCATGGTTGGTCAACGAACTCATGGCTGGTGCACACACATTTAGTTTAAGCGTGTAAATATATGTACAGATATATAATAATGTACACATACGTAACTAAACATTTGTGTGGGTATTAAACTCACGATTTCAGCATTCATTGCTACGGAGTGTCGTTTGTTTCTTTTTTTTGCGTCTATGCTCTCGTTGCTTAGCTCGGGCTATTCGTTCGTGTTTTATATTCCTACTCAGAGACAATGAGCAGGCAAAAGAGTATGAGTGACAAAGTCGTACTACTAGTATTATCGTGTATGTATAATTAACAACATTTGAGAAAGACCTCCAAAGCGTACATACTATGAATGTTAATCCCGGGATCCTGGGATTCCGGCCTTTTTAACTTAGGGTTTACACCGGACAATATTGTCAAGACAATTATGTCAAAATTATCTGTTTGTTGTAATATGAATTCGCCGAGTTTACAACAAACACATCATTTTGACATAATTATCCTGACAATATTGTCCGGTGTAAACCCTAAGTTAGATCCCAAAAATCCCGGAATTCTTGGCAAATAATTAATAAATAAAAATAAATTGTAATTTGCACTGATGGCAATAATAGAAACGCCTTTTCTTGACCAGTATTGGCTATATTTCTTTTTTTATTTAATAAATAATATTTTTTTATAAATCTCTAGCTCATTATACATATAAAACTGTGCGATAGTAAATTTTACACACAAAAGTCAATATATTCATGCAACCATGGGCCAAATATAGTAAAATTGCTTTTTTAGTTTTTCACCCTGAAGTCAGTAATCCAAAAATTATTTAAAAAATTCAGTGAAATGTACTTATAGAAGAAGTATGGGTATCAAATTAAAGAGGAAATTCCGTAGATTCAAGTTTTTGGTGCTGAAGGACTGGTAAGTGTTGAAAATGTCCTTTTAAAATTGTATCCTTGAAATTTCGCAATATTTGTTTTTGAAAAATATATATGTCAAGGACTTATATAAGCTCGATAACATCCTCGAATTTCGTCCTTCTAACTTTATCGGCTTAAAAAATTACCTATTCGTCCTTGTGAATCCAACAAATTTTAATTTTTTTAAATTCTAAAGAAATTTCCTCTTGCATTTGGTACCCATGTTTTTATTCTACATTGCATATAATTTGTTTAATAGTTTTCGGAATTAATCATAAATTTGAAATTACAAAGTCCTTTAAAATAAATCCTAATGTCAGAGAGCGAAAATAAAAACGTCACTTTGAATAAAAAAGTACGTCTCAAACCCATTTATTTATTTTATTTTTTATGGTGGGAGAGCTTCTCAAACAATATAGAAAAAATTTTTTCGATTTAAGTTGTTGAAAGGTAATGAATATCTAAATCCCGGGATTCCGGGATTGTGATAACGACATCCCGAAAATCCCGGGATCGGAAACAGCTAAAAAAATTAACAACCATAGTACATACATACATACATAAATTCATAAAT
>NW_016188746.1:0-3139 GCF_001687245.7 Rhagoletis zephyria
AAAAAAAAAAATATCAAAAAGATTTCTTGGCCACCTGAAATTTGCACTTTATTGAGCTAGAATTTAATGGGCTACAAAACTACTAACTTAGAATTTTTCCAACATTTTTTAATAAAAACTTTGTGCACAACTTTTTTTTAGATAACACTATGCGGCAGTTTTATGACACTTCGAACCAACCCGGACCTTGATAATATTTTCTGAAAGTATACTCATCCAGTAATAAAACACTCGATGGATTTGAAAAAGTTAGCTCGTGTTTTTTTTTTTTGGCCTACTAAAGTTAAAGTTAAGACATATATAATAAAATTTCATAGGAATTTCACCCATTCCGCCTGAAAATATCGTTTTGACTCTTAGTTCAAGAAAACCAATTTTTTTTATATTTATTATAGCTAGGTACAATAATACAATTATTATACTTAGTAACTAATGGAGTGTGGTAGCTAGACCAGGGCCTTCGACTCCAAATTAAGTAGTTCGTTAGAGGATTAGGTAATATATTCCAGAAAATTATTCTTCGAAAAATTTTACCTCGGATCTTCTCAGGCAAAAGCTTCATGCCACCAACGTAAAAGTCTCAAAAAAATTAAAATAAAAAATCACCAAAAAAAACTAGGTTGATTTTTACAAACAATTTTTAAAATTGATTCCGGCTTTTATTCCTTCTAATTTATAGAATACATTTGTGCTCTAAGGACCTTCCAAATTTGCTTTTTGCGAGGTTTCTTAAAGTAAGGGTCAAAACAACAATTTCAGACGGGAGAAAAAAAAAACTGGTCAAAATGTCGTGTCCCTATTATTTTGCACATGACTTTATGTGGGCTCTGGATTTTTTACTACCTTTTTCGTTTTAATCGCATTTTTCGACATCAGTTGCAGCTGCAGTCGCCGTGATGGCATTGAAATGAAGCTCATACATAATTTGGGAAAAGTTAAGAGTTGTTTGGTGGCTATATTTACGTTGTTTAAATATTATTTTTTTCGAGATGAAACCGGATATTGGTGGTTATCGATAGGTCGTTGAAAATTTCAACGCTCTATTAAAAAAAAAAAAACAAAATAAAACTATACACGTTTTAAAGTTGTTCGCCATATCAATTAGCTATATGCTAACCAAGAATACAGTTAAAAATTACGGCTAAGTCCTCGGTTAAAAATTTCCATTTTGGTTTATAATTAATGTTGCACACGTTGAATTTGAGTTGTTTTCGAATATTGTTTTACTTCGTATTTCAAATTGAACTGTGTAATGAAGATATCGGAAATTATAATTATTAACGTTGTCGAAATTCATCAAGTTCCCTATGTTTATTGAGTTATCGCAACATATCGGATCAATCAAATTGATCAATGTATATTGAGTTGCAAAGATTTATAGACACAGAGACTTAGTAGTAAAAATTTGCGGATAGTTTTAAGCTGAACAAAATACATGGGATAATCGAAATTTGTCTAATTAATGAAATTTAACAAGTTACCGGTATTTATTGAGTTATTATTTATAGTGTTAACGAAATTTATCGAGCTATAGTAATGCAGCGAGTTCCTTCAACTTATCGATATTTATTGATTTACTGAAATTTGTCGATTTATAGAATCGAAGTTTTTGGAATTTTCAAAATATATCGAGTTATCGAAATTTTTAATTTATATAAGGTTAGCAAGTTATCACTGCTTATCGAATTTTATCGTGTATCTAAATTTTATCGAGTTGTTAATTTTTTTTCGAGATAGTTATAGCTTTGTGGCCTATTAAATTCTAGTGCAATGAAGTGCAAGTTATTTTGTATGTACAGTAAGGAAAAAAGTATACAAAATCAATGTCGAGAGATTTATGATTTTGTGCATCGACACTCCCAAATCATACACTGTGCGCCATCTATCACAAAGATACTTTTCCATAGCCCAAATCTGGATATTGCAGCAGGTTTAACTGTTCAGTTCAATTTGAATAAGATGTCCCGACGACGATCACCTATATCAGTTCATCTTACATCCCTCGCCCTACGGGCCAAACCCATTGGATCTGGAATTTTCCTGAGTAAGCCGTTAGATGACTTTGAAGATAAAATGTAGTCAATTCACTCTCTTCGACAGAGAGCTTTTATTTGTTATGTAATTTTCTGCTGGTGCAAATTTTCCGATATTCAGATATAAAATTAATACAAATATTTTATGTGGTTCCATTTTCGAGAAATTAATGTCTATAATTTTAAGATTCTGGTATAAAAATAATTAACATAAAACTCCGGTTTATACGTATGTATAAATCCGGTTTACTCGGTACTCAAAATTCCAATATTTCAAAAAAAACAAAAAAAACGCCCAAAAATGTTAAAAAAATTGGGCTAAAAACGGTTTTCAAAAACCGAATAAATCACCTCAAATTAACATTCATGACCTGTTATGACTCTGCTTGGGAAAAACTTATCTTGATTTGTCTAACCAAATTTGTGTTTTTCAAAAATTTCACAAGATCTCTGGTTTGCATGAAATTTTTTTGTGACAGCGGTTAGCTCGGAGGTAGCACAACGTACACTGCTAGCGTCGGGGATGACAGTACTATCAGCCTCTGAAGCCGAAGAAACTTCGGACCCAAGGCTTCCAGCAACTGAGATCGCCAACGGTCCGGCTACTAATTGCGGAGCTTCTGATAAACAGGCGGAGTTAGGAAGCCAAATGGTTTCCGGCGACACCTCTGAGCCGATATTCGCGTGTCCAATGGCTCCGCCGGCAGGACTGACCTTAGCCGTGCAGGCTTGGTCCGGGAGGGATGGTATTGGGGCTCCATCAGGCAAATTTTTTGAATTTTTTAATACTCTTTTGCATGTGTTTCGACGAATGGCCGGGAAATAGGATAAGTACACCGGGGTAATCCGGATCATAGGGAAAGTCTAATTTAAACTGGAGAACGACCGGTGGATAAGTCAATAAAAAAAGAAAAGCTATTCAGTGTCTATGCTTTCGCAAAATTTTGAACTAGGTAGATATGCATTATTTGAATGAAATCAATCAATAATTTCTTATATGCTCGACTAAAATAACTATACCCCGTGTCATAATTATAACCGCACCACATATTGACAACATTTAAGAATTATTATTATTATTTTTATACCTTTCATGAGCATGAAAT
>NW_016188746.1:3322-3522 GCF_001687245.7 Rhagoletis zephyria
AAACTTCTCCATTTATGCAGCTAGGAACATGAAATTTTTCAATACTTCCACCCATTATCAACAGAAAATTTAGAGGGAAAATTACAAAGATCGAGTTACTATAATCTATAGCTCTCATACAACTGATTGTTCAGATATAAGATTTTTCGTTATAACTCCTCCATTTAAGTAGCTAGGCACATGAAATTTTGCACTGTGGT
>NW_016188746.1:3535-4073 GCF_001687245.7 Rhagoletis zephyria
GAATACTTTCGGTGAAAATGGCGAAGATCGGGTCGCTATAACCTATATCCACCATACAACTGATTGTTCAGATATGAGATTTTTTGCCATAACTTCTTCATTTATGCAGCTAGGAATATAAAAATTCGCACCATTTTCAATCATTATTAACAGAATACTTAACAAAGATCGGGTCACAATAACATATATCTCCCATACAACTAATTGTTCTGTTATGAGAACTTTCGTTATAACTCCGCCATTTATGCAGCTAAAAACATAAAATTTCGCATTATTTTCACTCATTATCAACAGAAAGTTTACAGTAAAATTAACAAAGATCGGATCACTATAACCTGTTTATTGCGCTCATGCAACCGATTGTTCAGATGTGGGGTTTTACTGTAACACTCCTTTATTTGGACAGCTAAAACTGATAAATTTATTAAGCTATTTTATAAACAATAATACAAAGTCGACTGAGAAAATCGTCAAAATGTGTGCTGTATGAGCTGTATCTCTTATACCACTGATTGTTCAGATACCAGTTTTTGCGATA
>NW_016188747.1:0-4073 GCF_001687245.7 Rhagoletis zephyria
TCGAAGTGCTTTTGGTGCTAGTACTTATATTAAATTGAAGTGTTTTATTGTAAAAGAGTAAACATGTAAAGGTGTCTATAAAAGTTTACTCCATACCCGAGGCAAAAGTGCCGTGTTATGTTAAAATATATGTTATATTTTATTCGGCGTATGTGGAAATCGTTCAGTTTTGTACATATATAGTTATGTGACAATCGGGGTGTTTCGTAATGAGCAATATAAAAATAAAATATGGACGTCTGCTTGAGTTTTATTATTTGTCTACCAATGTACATAAATATATACGAATATGTATACAAACATACATACATATGTATATGTATATGTACGTACAAATATTTTGCACATACATATGTGTGCATGCAAAAGTGAAGTGAGTGAAAAACTCAAGCCAATTAATGTGTAACTACCGCGCTTATTTGCTTGTATCTACAACTTTTTACATATATAAAACTACATCCATATGGTCAAACCCCACATCGAAAATACTATGGCTAAATGCTACCAAATTTTTTTTTATTATATTCAAACTGGTGCAAAATGGATTCGTTCGCGTAGAAGTTGATGGAAAAGACAGAATATGCAATTTAGTTCGTTGACTGCTAATTGCTAAGTTAGTGAATTCATTTACTACTTGTGCAGCGGTGACGCATCCATATTTCCAATTTAAATATGATTCAAATTGTATTCGTGTTAAAAACTCTTTGAATTGGTATAATAATTGGACTACCGCTGCACAGTGGTTCAAATCTGACCTTTGCTGTTTATAATTCACTGGCGCCTTCATTTTTCACTCAATTTGATTATAACTTTTATTTATTTATTATTTTTTTTTTATGAGAACTTGAACTTTGAAAAAAATTGATTTTCGTGCCCCAATTAGTAAATGCTACATAATAAAATCTAGTTGAAATTAATTGTAGTGTTCCTCCAAAGGGGGAAAAAATTTTCAAAACAAAATTGAAATGATAAAAAAAACACCAAAATTAAATTTTTTTTAGTTCTTAGAAAAATGTTTGGTGTGCAGCTTTGGATATGATGAAATTTTAGTGCAAGTTTCAAGTGGCTAAGAGATCGCGCTGATTTTTAATAACATATATGTTACCGACCAAACCTGGACTTAGGACAAATTAGTTTTGACTAGGCGGAAAAAATTATTAAAAATCAACGCGAACCTTTATTCACTTGCAACTTGCACTGTACTGAAATTTAACGATCTATAAAACTGCTGACCCAAAATTTTTCTAAAAATTAATTAAATTTTGGTGAATTTTTTTTATAACAACTCAAATTCTTGTGAAATATTTTAGTTTTTGGGAAACCCTACAGTTGTTTTTACTAGAAAACAGTTATTAAGTGGAACAGAAGAATCGATTTTCTTCAAAATTGCAACTTTTCACGCACTTTGCACAAAAAATATTTAATATGAGCAAATTAAAAATTCGGGCTCAACTGGTCTCTTGCTAATTTTATGAGCCTTAATTAAAAAAACAAAATGGTTGAAAAATTAAGGCTCCAGTGAATTATGAAATTTAAATTCCGCGCTAGCTGAATAAGACGGCTTTGCACCTTCTTTCTACTCTATGTATGTATGCACTTAACCAAGCAAAAACAAATTGAGAACTATTTCATCCTAATCTATTTAAATTAGCGTTCGGAGGCGTTATGGTCCAGCCTAGTTCGGGTTGTTTGAGATACCTTTTGATACTGCCATATTACCGAAAATTAAGCAAAACCTATTAACAGCTGATAATGCTGATATAAGTTATTGTCCATTCTCTTAGAGATAGTGCTCGGACTTCTACCATATTGTGGTAAATGTATAAATTTTTGGAGCATTTACTACACAAGGTCTTAAATCTACCACATACATATTCGCTTTTTTGATTTTTTTTCCAGAGACCGACACCGTTATGAGATTTATAATAAAAATCATTAATTAATCGTTATTTTATGATTTTTATTTTTTGGATAATTTTTTATCGCTATTTTGTAATTTTAATTTTTTTGATTACCTGTAATCATTTTTAATGCTTTTCATTATTTCTATAATTTTAATCCGTATTATTTGATTTTTAGTTTTTTGATAATTTTTAATCGTTATTTTGTAATTTTTATTTTTTTGATCATCGTTAAGACTATTCGGAATTCCTGAGACTATACAAATAATAATCGATATTTTTATCAAAAAATTTGTAGATATTTTTATTGATATATTTATCAATATTGTTACCGATATACTAATTGATATTAATGATTGATATTTTTACTGATATACACATTTATCGACGAGGACAAGACGAAGTATCTCCTGTCAACAAACAAACAGTCAGCGCATTCCAGAAAGTAGAGAATTTTTCCGACCTTATAAGTACTTATATTTTCTTTTTCGTAATTCATAAAAAAAGGAAAAATAAATAATAAACTATCTTAAAACGAAGATCTACCAATTTTTTTTAAATCTAACACAATTTTTTCCAGATTCCACCACAAAAAAAAAATTTTTTTTAGTCCGAGCACTGCTTAGGGATTGCCTGTTTGCTCTTTCACTTGCCGTTAGTTTTTAAATCGTTCGATTTTTCGCCGGGTATATGCAAATATATATATATATACCATATATACAGAATATCCTCAGTAATCACATCGGGTTTACGCTTATCAATTGTACGTCCACTACAATTGAACTATTATTTTGTAACTAGCAGCACTACAAGAACCAAATATCAATTACTCACATTTTCGTTGAAATATTTGGTGAAAATTGCCAAATGACATAAATAGTATATTTACAAATAAAAATTTTTCTTTTAGAACTTAAACAGTTTTCCAAAAAAATTTACAAAATATGGTTCACGACTAATGAATACTGTAAACTAGGGTTTACTGTGTATTAAATTAAGCACGCGTTGTTATCGAACTGCCCAGTCAAAGTAAATGAATTAAGTAAAGATACCAAAAAAGAAAGAGCGCTAAAATGAGAGACTTCGTATTGTGGTAATAATGCATTAACAAGTGGATAGCAAAGCACGAAGAAAATAAAAGTGCTGAACAGATTGTAAACGGAGAAAAATAAGCAGTAAATAGAACCCAAAGAAACGTGTTGAAGTTTCTTAAACTGCGCTACTTAAACTACTGAATTGGATTTGATAAGTGAAGCAACATCGAAATGTGAGTAAATGTGTACATTGAGAAACATCGTAGTTTTAAACAAAATATATGTTAATATGCAATAGCTAAGTGTTGATGACTTTGAAGGTTTTTTTATATTTAATTTTAAAATTTACGCGAAGATGAAAAAAACGCAAATTTAATTAGATCAGCTGATAAGTTTAGGCTCCAAGTGTTTGCAAAAGCAGTTAAAGCCCCATTGGCGTGTTTACAAAGGGAGATAAAGATAGAAGGAGGGAAATATGGAAAGAGCGAGAGAGGGAAAGAGAAAGAGTTTTCATTGAACAACTAAGACGAAGAGTACTAAAAAGAGAGTTAGACAACGAAAACTGGAGCACTTTAAGCAAGCGTTTGCCTTGGATGCAGAGAGACGCAGCTTGTTTTTGTTCGAATTGAGTTAAGAAAAGAAGAACAAAAGCGAATGAGACTAAGCGCCTTTTAGTAAGTAAATCTTTTAATAACTACAGCAATATTTGTTAGTAAAGAGTTAATGTGATAAATTTAATAAATGCCAGCGGCAACACGTGCAAAATGAACTAGGGTCAACTTTTTTGTACATAAGTATGTACATATGTATCTATGTATGTACATTAGACTGTATCACTCCCCATACTAAGGGAAACTTAAGCAATTGATAAATAATCCACAACAGAAACACACAAAAAGATCGCACAGAGTGTTTTAGCACGATGAAAAACACTCTTGAGAGATGTGTCAGTGATAAACATCGTACAAAATAAGTGGAGAGAGTAATTTTCAATCTTTGCTCATAAGTCTAAGTCGGTACAGTTTTGGCTAAGTTATTCAAGTTTTTCTTAAACCAATTTTTGAAAAAGGTCATTATTATTATTTATTATTTTTTTTTTAATATTTTGATGCAAATTTTTTAAGCTTAAACTGTTTTG
>NW_016188748.1:0-4073 GCF_001687245.7 Rhagoletis zephyria
ATGTGAAAATCAAGTTTTTATTAGTTCAATATTTGTCTAGTCATCATCAGGCTTATTGATTTTTTGTTCTCGCTTTTCGCTTTGCAATTGGTCACGTTCAGAAACAAACTGATAACGAAATCATAAACAAACAGTACCACAACACACATTTTTATTTTCAGCTGATAAACGGCCAAAAGCGGCATTTCCGACACATTATTCAATTTGAATCAAAGTCAAAGTCGGTGCCGGCTAACAGCTAATAAAAATAAATAAATAAATACAAAGTTTAAATACATATATGTATGTATCTTTATGTACGTATAGATACATAAAAAACAAGCTTAATATTTGGCACTCAAATATTTTACAAAGTGTTTGGCGAAGCTTCTCTTTCAGTTTGTAGTGTCATACAAATGGAGGCGCTTAAAACTCCTCGCCGCTTCCGAAAGACAAATGTGGCATTTGGAAGTTTGTGTGCCCGCCTGTTGTGTCTCAATTACAAAAAGTTTCTATGTATTCGTTTGGTACTGATCGGAACTGGGTTCCATCCGCTTAAAGGGTCACTTCATATAAAACAATAGAGAATGATTAGTACTGAAAGTATTGGATACAGCGAAACCCGAATGAGCCCCTCCTCAAAAATTGCATTTTCTGAAATACTTAACCAAGTTGAATACTTGGGTGAGCGATGTAATTAAGGTATTTACATATCGAGACCTAACCGCCAAAAAGATGTAAGCGACATTTATTCAAAATTTTCTTTTTGAAGCAGAAATGCTCCTAGAGCATTAGGTAAAGATTAATATTTACAAAGTTCTGCAATCGTCGCCCTTCGACAGACAAATGGCAAACTTTCGACTGTCACGAAAAATTTTCTAATAAAAACCCTTAAGGTGCACACCGCCAATCAGAGGAAAAGCTTGGCCAAGCACTTAGTAAAATGTGTGAAATGCCAATTATTTTTTAACATGTATGTATGTGGTACATATGTGTGCGTTCTACCCTAATTAGGCTCAATAAAATGTTCGCAATTTTTTTTTATCTCTGGCTGAGTGCTTTATAAAACGATTTATACAAAAATAACTTTATTATGTTTACCACCTGCCAAAACATTAAATATTTGCTTAAACGAAGATTTTAATTTACAAAAATTCATTCACATGAATTCGGGTCGGTACCCACTGAAAAAAAAAAAATTGTAATACTCGTTCTCCTCTTAATTTTAAAGCTTACTTCGAAAGAATTTATCTCCACAAAATTTCGCTCTGAGCACGCCCTAAATACTTTGATCTTTGTGTTGGCGTTGGTTGATTTTTCCGACAGGGTGGTAAGATGATTTATTTTGGAACGAATTTCCGTCATCCCTTGTCAAGTTTTGTCTGCAAACCAAACTTGACAAGGGATGACGGAAATTCGTTCCAAAATAAATCACTTTGATCTTTCTTTCATAACTCTTTTATTATAACCCGCCATGGACCTTCTATACATCGGCGAAGTAAGCTTTAGTGACCCAGCCTAATACCAATGCGTTCATATGATAATTTAAATGCATGGCTGTAATAAAAGATAAATACGCCAACAAGATTAAATTGGTATCTGCATATACACACACATATACACACACATATGCACAAATACAAACGTATGTTCATATAGATAACAACCAACTTTTATGCTACAGAATGTTGACTTGCATAGCTAATACTTTTGGCAAAATTTTACTAAAACTCATGCAATATAAGCTTACTTTTAAAAACAACCGTATATCGTTTATTATTGCAAACTTCAAACGGCAATAATCTCGTCAGACTTAATGCATTTACCTAACGGGACTGAAAGGGACCTGCTCCCTTAAGGAGCAAGTAGGGAGCAGTACAAAAGCAAATCAAACAAGTAAAGAAATATAAGTGGAAATTTCGTCGTTTCAACTTTCTCTATACTACATTTGCATGATAAACAGGGGGTTTTTCCCGATTTCAAACCTTTTCGATAATATGATGGCTCAAACTTAATGAAATAATTGAACCAAGTTTGGTAGAAATCTATAAAGTGGTTACCGAGATACACCTTGTAGTCATAGAGTAGGCGGTGCAAAAATTAGCGTCCTCAGTTATTGAAATATCGGAGTTTTCGGATGTCTTAAATTTACCGTTATACGGGAAGTTGGTGTAATTTTAGTCTGATTTGAATGTTATTGAGTGCACCGAGTTCGGTAGAAATTGATAAATCGGTTACCGAGATACACATTTGTGGCCATAAGGGGGCGGCGCCACGCCCATTATCCAAAAATGTATAATAATCTAATTTTCCGCTGGCTAAGTGGTTATTGTAATTATCGATTTTGAGTCAATTAGCTTCAGTAGTTACTGATTTAGGCGAGTTTTCGTGTTTCTGTAAATTACCGTTATATGGAAGTGGGGCGTGGTTATTGCCCGATTTCAAAGATTTTCAACAGGTTTCTTAGCTAGGCCCTAGGGAAGGCTCGTACCGAGGTTGATACGGATTGGTGAAGCGGCTACTGAGATACGGAATTCAATTAAAAGTGGTCGGGGTCATGCCCATTTTCCAGAAATTTCATGATAATACTATTTTCCACCAAAATTCTACTTCGCATACTAATTTTCAACAATTTGGATCGAATATTTACTGAAATATCGTAGTTTTTGCAGTTTTCGAAAATACCGTTATATGGGAAGTGGTCCGATTTCGTCCATTTTCAATACCAACCTACCTTGAATAAAGGGAAACCTACATACCGAATTTCGTTGAGATATCTCAATTTTTACTCGAGTTATCGTGTACACGGACGGACGGGCAGATATTCTCTCTATTCATTCTAAGCATTTATGTATACATTCATCTACATCTATCTCGATTTGTTTTGGCTGTTACAAAAAACCGTTATGTGAACAAAGTTAATAAGTATACCCTTGTGCACAAGTGCGCTCGGTTATAAAAATCCAGTAAAACTTGCAATTTCAGCTGCCATGTTTGCTCTCTTAGTTCTCTCTTTTTTTGCTGATTTTTAGCAAATTTTTACGTACGTAAACGCCATCCAGTAAAAACCAGTAAAATGAGTACTGAATTTTGGTGGATAGTGCGTACGGGAACAAGGGCTCTTGTTAGATGCTAGTCACATGTAGCGTTTTATACCATTTTTGCGCATTCTTCCTCTCGTAACCGCCTAAGCTATTTTAGCCGTTTCCAGTAGAGTATGTATAGCTATTTGTTTCTCTACTGTGCCAGTTTACGCCAATCGGAAATGCCAACTGATACCCAAGTACCGCCCTACCTGGTAATTTTATCCACCAGCGTTTCTCATAGCTGTACAAAAATTGTATTTAATGAATTTGTTAATCCATTGGGTAATGTAGCTAGAATTTTACGTATTTATGTGTCTACAACGTTTTTTGTAGATCATTAAATTTCTTATGTATATACATATGCACATACATACATTTACAACTACATATGTATGTATAACCCGCGTTATTTTAGTTGGCTGGGTTCAAAAGAAAACTCATTAATTGCGTTTTTTTACTCATTTCCAGTAAAATCCAGTAAAAGTTTTTACGAATTTTCATGTTTTGGCGTTTTCGTACGCAAAAACTTGCAAAGTTTCCCCTACTTTGAGAGAGCGAAAAATGACAGCTGAAGTTGCAAGTTTTTACTGGATTTTACTGGATAAATTTTTACTTGTAAGAATTTGCCAGTACGAAAAACAGCTGATCGCATGTTGCTGGATGAAATTTAAACTAATAAGGAAACTGTTTGTGGCTTTTTATTGTTGAATTTCACAAAATAAACCTATTTAAATACAAAATATATTGTTCTATAAGGAATTTGCTGCGAATAAACAACCAATTTATGAGCTGTTCATGNTTTTTTTTTTTACTTTTTTTGGTCCCGTACATAATTTTAGAGCAAAATCCAAAGATCCTAAGAAGTATTATAGCAAAAAGATAAGAAAATTAGTGATATTAACAAGGCAATGCCCTCTTGGCATTGCGAATTGCAAAATTATCAACAATTTAATAACACCCGAAAGTATGTAACGGGTGATTTTTTTGAGGTTAGGATTTTCATGCATT
>NW_016188750.1:0-4073 GCF_001687245.7 Rhagoletis zephyria
TTAAAAAAAAAGTTATCAAGCTCTTAAAAAATCACCCGTTATGTATATGTAACATCGTCTGTTTAAGCGTGTTATTGTTTTCTCGAACTCTCGCCTACCTTGGCCCATATCACCGTGGTGCTCTTTTCTTTGTCATGTTATACCTACAGATTTATTCATACAGCAAGTTTTTAGGTTATGGCCAACACAGGTTTTTCGCTTTTACAGCCGTTATGCATAAATCATACTACTTCTTATTCGTTCTTGCCATTTGACTTGGGGAAATGGCATTTCTTCTAGTGCTTAACACGGAAATGAATTGAATGTAGTGGTATTATACGAGTGCTATCCATTTATATGTAGGTACGTACAAATGAGTTAAGTAAGTTGTCTTGTTTGCCCTTTTACTCTAACCGAGCTGGCTAGTCTATTATTTAAAATTATACAAACCGCAAGGCTGGTGAAGCCCTGATCTTAAAATCTCCTTCAGACTATAAAATAAGCAATGTGAAAGTTAGGTGTCGCATCCGCTTAAGTCTCTTGCGAAGTAGACAGTCAAATTCCCTAAAATTTCTAAACAACTCTTGAAAAGCTCAGAAAAATCCTGAAATATTCTGGAAATCTCGAAAAATCCCATAAAAGTGCCGAGAAAATAGTAAGCGGTTTCGAAAAAAAACTGAGAAAATGTTGGAATGTCTGAAAAAGCTTGAAAAATCGCATAGAACTAAATTGTTTAAATATTTGTAAATTTTTTCTCAAAATAATGAAAAGGCATTTTTTAAATAATAAGTAAATCATATTCTTCAAGAAGGGATTTTAAAAAACCAACGAACAAAAAATTTAAATTTTTTTTTTTTGAGTTTTAAAAACTACAAAACTTTAAAAATAAAAAAAATAAAACCAGATTCAAGTAGTGGGACGTGAGTTTTGTGCTTGGTACGTTTTTATGATTTTAGGACTTTTTCGGTATAGTTTAGGGCTTTTTTAGATTTTTATTTTTTTTCTTTATATTTCGGATTTTTTGGGTACATCTTCCGCGATATTAGGAAGTATTTTGAGTTGGTTTCTAGACCTCTAGGTTTGGAGTTTTTCAGCATTTCTTGGAATTTCTTTAACTAATTTGGGATTTGCAGGATTTTTTTATTTTAGAGCTTTTTTCAGACGTTTCCCGAATTTTTCAAAACTTTTTCCCAAATCTTTTTCAGAGCCAACGATGACATTTTTGTTAATGTCTGAAAATCCCAATTATAAAATATTTTCGATTGTTTTTTTTTTTGCAATTCTACCTAAAAAAATTAAAATCTAAAATTTTCGGGTTTTCTTGTTCCACATTGTTAATGCTTTTAATTGAAGCTTTTTAACAGAAAATCTATAAATTTGGAAACATCCAGGTATGTAATCATATACAAAATTTTAGAATAGCTGGACCGACATGGTTAATTTTTGTGTGTTTTATATGGGATAAAATACGCCAAGTGTACCAGGGAAAAAATTCATGTCATGTCATTTTGTTTAAACTACGCTACGTTGTTGCTATAGTTCCGAGTAACCAAGGCGTAATAGAATATGTTTTCTACTGCGTTTCGCACATGAAATGATCAAAAGGCGCCATGGTGTGCCGTAAGTGTCCTATTGATGTATGTCATAAACTTTTTAACGGCTAAAATATACTTTGAGGCTTGAAAGGTAGCTGAAAAGTTATTGAAAAAAATTATGTACTCTAAAAATATATTTTGTTGTAGTTTCGAGTCGTCTAAACATTTATGTATTTAACCTTAAAAAACTTTATGACTTAAGACAATATGACAACTTGCGAATCACCTAAGATTGTAATATTCAATATACACTCTTGACTACTTGCTACTTAGTATACCAAAAGGGCTGCTGCTGGTACGACTAGTCGCAGCGAACAACAAGTATCCTGGCAACACACAAGGAAGTGCAAAACATAAGCGACTTATGGAATCAGCATTTCCGTAGCGCGTTCCGTGAACATAAACGGAAATGTGAGCAGCATAGAGCGATCCCGCGAGTATACATGGACATATATGTATACATATCTATGTGCAGAAGTACATTTGTACACAAATATATATAGTTGCCCAGAACATAATACAAATATGAATTGTAGATGATACATACATACAATAACACATCTCTGCAGTCGGTCAGCCGCAGGCGTTGCCGCACATACATAACTCAAGCAAGTCACCACCACAGCCACATAGTGACCATCGACTTTGGCGGCATGGCCAATGTCATGCTTGGAACAACATCCAGTATTAGCGGACGTAGTCATAGCAATTACAATTGCAAAAGCAAAATCGAATGCTATGATAATGCCATAGCTTGTTGCCGGCGGCAATTGCAGTCTTTTGCTCTCATTTAATTTAGTAATTACAATCGCTGAAGTCGCATTCGGGCTAACAACTACAAGGGAATGAAGTGCATACCAAGTGTTGAACTGAAATGAGCAGGCAGACACTAGCTAGCTGGGATGATTAAGTATCCACGACCAACGAGATGCACTTTTAAATGAGCTTCTAAGTAAAGGGAAACAATCGTTCGTTTACTGGAAACATATTGGCTTCGTTGCCACTTTGACGCATTAATTGACATATTAGAAGCCTGAAGAGTTCTCAGAAGTGTATAACAGTGTTGCATTAATAGGATTTGGATACTCTGATGAAGTAATAGGCACAACCGATAAAATTTCACAAAAAACGGGAGGCAGAATTCAAGCGTACGCCGGCTAAAATAGATCCTGTTGCCTTATTTCATATTACGTAGACGGCAAATGTACTGATTAAAGCCGCAAAGGTGTTTAATGGAAAACGCCATTATAAAAGGCAAAGATTCTTACAATTAAAAGTTTTAAGTTTGTTTTTTACTGCGGCTTTTCTGGGATCTGACTACGCAATCGGTTTCTTGAGGTGCCAACCAGCAATATCGACTGAACATGCCGCTAGAAAAATATCTTCTACGTCCAGAGATTTAAATTTGGTGGAAGTATTTACTGGACCACCCAGGTTTTCGGCCTTTTGGGGTCCGACATAGACGGTCCACGCTCTGCGAGTAGCCTTTCCACAGAAATTAAAATGACGTGAGGTTACTTTTTGGGTGGCTAACTGTGTACAATCAGCTGCACTTTCATATGCACCGAATAGTTATCATCACAGATTGAGAATGCCGGCTTTACCCAAAAAACGATGAGGCTACAGAACATATTATCTGCGAATGCCCGGTCAAGACCAAACAAAAATTAATCCATTAAAAAAATAAGTAAATACGCACACATTTGTGCGATTTTATCGCTGTAAATTACTGACAAACAAAAATTTTTTTTCAACAAAAATAAAATTCTTAACTTTTCTACATCAAATATGTTTTGTTTTTCTATGTCCAATTTTGTTTTAATATTGTAAAATTCTTCTATTGACCATTTTCGTTCTCAAAACGCGGCAGTCTGCGATTTCGGCACGACATAAAGAAGAACTGTGAACTTTCGAATAAATCGCTGCAGCAAAATCGTGTAAGTGTGTAGTTCCTCATTAAAAACTATATAATTTTTGTCGGAACAGATTCGCACCGACAGAATCGCATAGGTGTGTGTATGGATTTAGGATTCATTAGGGAAGTCCAGGCCCGTCGAGAGGAAGGAGGAAAAGGGGTGAATTCCCCGAGCTCTCACTTTTTAAGGTGCCTGAAATATCAGTACCATAACTCGCTATTACTTTTTTACAATGCAGTTGCTCCTCCGTAATTGGCTTTTATTATATGTGTGTAAATATATTCCGATTCGTGGTGATTGTTTCTGACTCTATACATTAAAGAAAATCCTCACATGCTTTTAAATTAATACAATTACAGTTAATTAATTTTCTGCATAGCTACTCGTAAGAATTTATGTATATGTGAAGCTTAAAGCGCTGCAAAATTGTAAGATTTTAAAATGTCGGAACTCAAAGGACAATATTTTTGTTATTTTCGACAGAAGAGCAATAAGAAATTCCTAATACAATATATTAATTTAATAGGCGACTAGATCTTCAACATCTCGCTCATCTGCGCCCATGCCCCGACGGAAGAGAAGG
>NW_016188751.1:0-4073 GCF_001687245.7 Rhagoletis zephyria
TCTCCGAAATATTTTCAAGATGAAATTTTTTTTTAAACTCATTCGTTTGCCGCCCACATTGTAAAATGTCGATGAACTTACAACTTAAAGTAGAATTTACTTTTTAAGCTCTGGTGGCATCCTTCTTAAACAAATATGCTGTGTTAATCCAGGCCAAGGCAAACAAACATATTGACACACTCACTCACAAACTTAACATTTATAATATTAGTGCGATTTTATTAAACTTGTCAATTAAGGCCTAAACTGGTGGCAACCCTCGATGAATATCCACATTTAAATATTTTATTTAACTTGTTAATTCAATTAATTGTTGTACAATGCAATACAGAAAAATTATTTTTAACCAGATTACCTGATAACCAGGCAAGCGTGGACAGCCACACTACATCTTTTTAAACAAGTGGCAATCCCCTCTGGATATATTTTCGAAACAAATCGTTTAGGAACACCTTTCGTTTTATATCTACACTATATAATTCTCGTGTCATGGTGTTGTCTACGATGAACTCCGAAACTGACTATCCGATTTGCTTGAAATTTTTTACGTATTTTCTAAGGGAAGTGGACCAGGGACCGATCTATTCGAAAAAATCTTATTTATGGTTCGATTTGCTTGATATTTGGTACGTGGGTAGGTAGCCTTTTGCCAAGGTTAAGATGCAGAATACCCGTTTTTCCACGAAGTGGACCAGCGACAGATCTATTCCGAAAAATCGTATCTATGACTCGATTTGCTACAAATTTTGTTAGTAGAATCGAACTGCATCCAAATACACAATGTATCGAATTTATCGAGTTTATCATTTTCTTTGCCTCCATCTTTATCTCTTTCTCTGTCTCTAACCGTCTATTTCGTTTTTTTCCTAATTTTTATCTTCATGTTTATGTTCACATTAATCTTTTCAATTTAATTTTTTTCTCTTCCTTTACCTTTATCCTGATCTTTGTCTTAATTATTTTCTTCATCTACATATTCACACCCACCTTTGTCATTATATTAAGTGTTTAAATTAACCTTTCTCTTTATTTCTATCTTTAGGTTACTGTACTGTTATGTTAATCTTTGCCTTTATCCCTTTCTTCTCCTACATACTCATCTTTACCATTTTCCTTGTATGAATCTAAATCTACATAAATCTTATTCCAAAACTGCCGCTTAGCACGTTTATTTAATTCAGTGTCAATATTAAAGCATACAGTTAGGAGGCATTTAATCCTCATTACTGTCAATATAGAATTCGACATCAACTAAAGGACATTTTTTCGACATATAGCTAAGTCTTCTACTAAATCGTCGGTCTGATAATTTTTGTATTTGTATTTAAAACAAAGTAGGTTTCATATGAAGTCAAATAATTTTATTGCAAGAAATATAATTTTTTATAAAAGTGAATTGAACTTATTGAGGTCGAAAATTAGTTCTTGGAAAATTAAACATTTGCATATTTTAAATCAGTTAACATTCTGTCAATCATTGGTCATGGTCATTAATCTTGGCATTCGGCGGCAGGTTCTTCAATTTTTGGCTTCTCGCAACAGTTTTGCCTGGTTACCAGTCTAAAAATAGAGGAGAAGACAGGAATAAATATAGAATTTTCCAATTAGCTTAAGTATTTAATTGAGTCCACTTACAAGTACGCGGTCTTGATTGGCAGTTGAGATTGCGTGAAACACACTTACAAGCTTGGTGTCCTACCGTCGCCTCGGCCCATAACCGCCTCCACCACCACCACCCCATCCATCATCAGGCTGGGCTTGAGTCATAGCTACAGTGATTAATAGCACAACTCCAAAAACTGGAATTAAACAAGTTAGTAGGAACATCATATATCGCGACTTGAGAACTTACGGAACGTGAAGGAACTCCTGGGCCACATGTTTTGATGATTTGATGATTACAAGTTTGAGAACGGAAACCAACTGTTAGTACAACAACTGCGCCGAGGTACTTTTATAGGAGAATTAAAATCAGCAAACAAGTGTTTTTCAGATATCACTTGCAAGTTTTTTAACAATTGTATAAAATTTGAACAATACATATAGGAGAAAAGACTGCTTGCGGTGCATTTTTTATAGCTTAATTGACAACGAAACTACAAAAGATGTTCTAAAAATTATTTATAGCGATTTATATAACNAGACTGCTTGCGGTGCGTTTTTTATAGCTTAATTGACAACGAAACTACAAAAGATGTTCTAAAAATTNGGAGAAAAGACTGCTTGCGGTGCATTTTTTATAGCTTAATTGACAACGAAACTACAAAAGATGTTCTAAAAATTATTTATAGCGATTTATATAACACGGTCAACGAAAAAAAACATGTGCTGATTTTTTTTTTTCAATTATATGAAAACTGACAGAAGGGAAAACAAATTTGTTCACTTAAAGTTGCTGATAGCACCCTAGTCTAAATAATTCTTAAGAGTGCCTTACAATATTGTCCAAAGCTGATAGTAAAGAAGGTTAAGCCTAAAGCTCTAACCAGAATTGCAGCGCACGACGGTAAAGCGGTCGCCGGTCGAATTGTGGCGCTGGAGTTTTTACCGCCCTTTTTGGATTGATTTAAATGTATATATATTTTTACCGTCCAGCGGGAACGGCACAATGNTAATTATATGAAAACTGACAGAAGGGAAAACAAATTTGTTCACTTAAAGTTGCTGATAGCACCTTAGTCTAAATAATTCTTAAGAGTGCCTTACAATATTGTCCAAGGCTGATAGTAAAGAAGGTTAAGCCTAAAGCTCTACCCAGAATTGCAGCGCACGACGGTAAAGCGGTCGCCGGTCGAATTGTGGCGCCGGAGTTTGTACCGCCCTTTTTCGGGTGATTTAAATGTATATATATTTTTACCATCCAGCGGGAACGGCACAATGTTGATTGGGTGTTGATTGTAATAATTTTTTATTATTTTCACAATTTTGCCAATGTTTTCATTCATTTTTATTTCCAGCAAATATACATACACGCACGTTACGAAAAAATATTTCATTTTAATGATAATTTACAAATCAAAATGAAAACTGACGGAAGCCGTCAAGCGCCGCACTTGTGTTTAGTCTGACGGATTTCACTGCGCCAACTAAACAGCTGTTCACTTACCGCCGACCGCTTTACCGTCGTTCGCTGTAATTCTGGGTAGGGCTTAAATCANAGCTTAAATCAAAATCATATGTTTATTGTTGGTGGCAATTTCAAGATGGGAGAGTATCATAGATTCGCATAAATCCAATATACATACGACTTATTTCAGACGAAATACCATAAATGTCTTACAATTGTGTTTGTAGGCATTCATCAAGAATTGTATTTATTGTGGCGCCGTAAAGCGAGAGCCGCAATAGTTATGGCGGTAGATTTAACGGTGGTAATTTGACTTTAATCCCTGGTGTCTCCCTTGCGGCACCTTAAAACACCTTTAGAACTGTTGTAAAACAATCATTTAATTCTATGTATGTATATTTCTGTGGCCATAAGCAATAATCGCTTAAGTCGAAAAACCTGAATTCGAGAAAAAAAACGCTTTAAAGATTTGGATTATAATTTTTATCTTATGGGGAAACCAAAATATTTTCATCTATAACTTTTTAAATAGCCTAGGTAACGAGATGGCAGTTTCACATACACATGGAATAGTAGTTGTAGAAAACGATAGCCTACATAACTCAATTCTTTCTTAAGTCGACTTAGGCGGTTATTGCTTATGACCACAGATCTATAATACGAGTACCAAATTTCAATCAAAGCGGACCATAAATATGATTTTTTCGAATAGATCAGTCTCCCTGGTACACCTACCTGAAAAAAGCACTATATATGCTAATCTATCCAAAAAGCTGTCTACGTAAATATAATTTTTTCGAATCGGTCCCTGAATAAAGTTCTATATATANTCCAAAAAGCTGTCTACGTAAATATAATTTTTTCGAATCGGTCCCTGAATAAAGTTCTATATATACATGGGCGTCGCCAGGATCGAATAGGGGGCCCGACATATAAAAAAATCCCAAAATCTTCATCTTACACATTCATGTTTCTGGCATGCGGGGGACGATATGTACTTGCCAAT
>NW_016188752.1:0-4072 GCF_001687245.7 Rhagoletis zephyria
TTTCGAAATTGTTCTGGTTACCATTGCAGCCACCATAGACGAACTCCTCGCACTGACGGCTCTCTACATTGTAGGCATAACGATAGAAGAGAGCAAAGCAGCGGCCGGTCTCTTTGGGCTGATGGCACTCTGTGCAAGGAAACGAAACATTTCAATAAGGACTTTCAAGTACGATTTATAAAAGTTTTGTTAAAATTCATCAATAATTGTTAAGTACAAACCTTCAATCACATCTGAGGCCGCCGTAGGTGCAGCGGTTGTCGTTGCATCTGCATCAGCGGCTTTTGACTGCGCGGTAGTACTCTTAGTATCCACAGCGGCGGCATGCAATGAGGCGACCAAACAGGCCGCAAAGCACAATGAGAGCACGAATTTCATCCTGTTTAGATTTGTTTTAGTCGGTTTTTACTTGTTTTAATACACAAAACGCTTGCCGTGCTGTTAACGCTTGCAGTTCTAATGGCANACACTGACGGCTCTCTACATTGTAGGCATAACGATAGAAGAGAGCAAAGCAGCGACCGGTCTCTTTGGGCTGATGGCACTCTGTGCAAGGAAACGAAACATTTCAATAAGGACTTTCTAATACGATTTATAAAAGTTTTGTTAAAATTCATCAATAATTTTTAAGTACAAACCTTCAATCACATCTGAGGCCGCCGTAGGTGCAGCGGTTGTCGTTGCATCTGCATCAGCGGCTTTTGGCTGCGCGGTAGTACTCTTAGTATCCACAGCGGCGGCATGCAATGAGGCGACCAAACAGGCCGCAAAGCACAATGAGAGCACGAATTTCATCCTGTTTAGATTTGTTTTAGTCGGTTTTTACTTGTTTTAATACACAAAACGCTTGCCGTGCTGTTAACGCTTGCAGTTCTAATGGCACAATGATGCCTTCGTTCGCCTTCAAAGCGATTTAAGTAGTTCCTCGATGAGTAATTCGGCCGAACGCGGTCGTACTGCCTGCCGCCTTTACACTTCCGATTTGTAAACATGATTTGTACGCGTTCACTTTTTGCTTAACTTAATTTTTTATTTATTTATTTTAATTTTAATTTTTTTCCCCCCTCACTCGCTTTATGCAAATGCGTAGCAATTACGCAGATACTCACGTTCGAGCGCACGTACACTTGCGCGGCCGGTGTGGCGCGGCGTATGACGCGCAGCAAAGCGCTCCAACTCATTAGTAGTGAAGGCGGGTTTTCTCGCTATGCCTTGGCTTGCATAAGCGATGCGCAGGCAGGTGTGACCGAGCGAGCGACCACAGCTATCGACGACAGACGGCAGCTGCGAAAAATGAAGCTTAGCCAGCGTTAGCCGGCTAATTTGCAAGCTCAAACAAAAAGGTAAGCATCAATAAGCAAATTATGTAGTAGCTAGGAAGCTCTCCAGCTCGGAAGCTATAAACCTAGCCGGCTTAATGACAGCGTTTGCGTTTTAGTCAGGTGCGGCATCAGCACTTACTTATCAATGTCAATGATCGTCGGCGCTTAGCAGCCGTGCGGTGGGGTTTCATGTGTATATTTGCCGTGTTGTTGTTTTTGTAAGCTGTGTGTACAGCCTTCAAATTGCACTTTTATCGTACCTACCTGTTTTAAACTAAATAATAATAATAAATTGCAAATACTATGCCAAAGCAAAAACAAAAACAAATGAGGAATATGTTAATTTTGAGACGCTTACGTCTATTTGTGATAAGTTTTAGTAAGTAAATGGCTTGGAAGAGGTTTGATTGGTGCGGTTAATGGGTTTTTTGTCGCGCTTGCTAATTGTAATTTTCACTGTAATTATTGTAAATTCTATTTATGGCTATCTCTTGCAGACCGCAAATTTACTTTTTAATAAATCACTAGCGGCTGAAAATAGATCAATATATTCTTGCAGATGACGATACGATAGGTTAGGTTTAGTGATGGGCAAAATTGTTTTTATTAAGTACTAGGTACTCACAAAAGTAGTTAGGTATTTATGTTGTACTATTCTTAAGTATTTTTAATTTTACTAAATGCCGAGTATACTTATTTTCAGAGCGCAAAATACTTAGTCTAAAAGTATTTAGTTAGTTTGACCTAACGCAACACCGCGTGCAGAAGAACGTCGAGACTTTGGCTTCACTAACTACCGCGTACCAAAGTATTTAGAGTCTTTACTAAATAGTGGACACAAAAATACTTAGTATTTATAGATTCACCAATTACCAAACTACTTATGACTTGATTAAATACTAAATACTTGCTAAAGCTATAAATAATTTCCGAATTGTGAAGATAATTTCGGGGTTTTCGAGACTGCTCGGGATGATAAGGATTTTCGAGACCATTTCGGTATTTCCTATTTCTGCATTTTTGGCTCTATTTAAGGATTTTCGGTATTTTAGGGACTATTTCGGGATTTTCGAGACCACTATAAGAATTTTAGAAATTTCGGTATTCACGGAACTATTTCTGAATTCTCGAGACTATTTGGGGATTTTCGATTATACTTTGGGATTTTTAGGACTTTCGGGATTCCGTTCGGGATTCCGAGACTACTTCGCAGTTTTCAGGAATATTTCAGAATTTTCGGGATTATAAGGACTATTTCGAGACTCCGAGGCTACTTTGGGGTTTCGAGAATTATTGGGGGTTTGGGACTATTTCGAGATTTTTGAGACTGCTTCGACGGAAAAAATATCGATAAACACATAAATTAAAAATCGATAAATTTATCAATATCAGATCAATAAATACATCAAAACTTCGGGATTTTTAGGACTTTCGGAACTATTTCGCGATTCCGAAGCTACTTGGGGTTTCTAGAATTTTTTGGATTTTTTGGGACTATTTCGAGATTTTTCAGTCTGCTTCGACATTTTTCAGGATTCTAGGGACTAGTTCGGCTGTCTCGAGACAAAATATATTGATAAATATATGAATAAATACATCGACAAATATGTCAAGAAAAATATCGTTGAATATATTAATAAATAAATCGATAGCAACATCGATTTTTATATCATTAAATGCATATACACAACTAGAAGGAAAAGATATCGATAAATACATAGATTAAAAATCGATAAATTTATCAATATCAGATCAATTTCTGTAATAATCCAAAACTACGAAATAGTTCCTAAATTATGGTGAGGTGAGTTGAGGTGTGGCGCGCTTAAGTTAGCTGTGGTGAGTTTAGATGTTGTAAGTTTGTGTGTGGTGATCTGATTTAACGTGAGTTGTGGTGAGGGGAACTGAGTTGTGGTAAGATAAGTTGAGGTGCGTGTAAGGTAGGTAGGTAGGGTGGTAATTGTTTCAATTTTTCCTAAATCATAAATTATTTAGTTTGCAAGCATTTAGCCATCTAGTACTTCAGTGAAAGTATTTTACATCTCCAGGTGATGTGCAATAATGTCATTAGAATTAATGTCAATTGAGAATATTCTCTTTTGTAAGGGAATTTAAATCAATGACATTAGTACAAAAGCCAAAATCGACACTTCTAATATTTATTAACATTTCAGTTGTGTATTAATATTAGGATCTTAAAAAAATATATTTTTTGACGTTCTCCGAAATGAAGTAATTTCAATCACATTGTTTCCACAATTCTTCTTTTACTTAAGTATTTAGCAAACTCTTAAATACCAAAATTTGTTTACTTTCATATTTAGACATCTACAAAATTACTTAAGCCTGGTCATCACTGTTTAGGTTACATTGGGCTAGGTGGCTACCCTGCGAGGGGTCCTCTAGACATTTATTATATGTACATAAGTATCATTCAAACAGGGCGATAACACGATATTAAATCGTACCGTATGGTCTCCTATGGACGCTCAGAACACCTGAAAAACTAAGAGTTAGAGCTTAGCTAGCTCAAAAAGTTCCGGCCAGAAGGACTTTTCGTGATTTTCACCTAGCACACGCTGAGTCGAGGAGTAGTGCACAGACCAGTGCAAAGAGAGAGTTCAGATATTCCTCCACCAGCTTCAATCGTACCACTGCAGCGTAGCGGCTACTTCTGCTGGTTAACCGCTGAACAGTTGTTGAAGCCCAAAAATTAAATTTGCAGAGAGAACACATGCCATCCGAGAATA
>NW_016188753.1:0-4072 GCF_001687245.7 Rhagoletis zephyria
AAAAAAAAAACATTGAAGAGTTTAAGTGAAATAATGCAAACCATATACTTATGTGTAATCAAAATATATATTTACTTGTGCATATCTAAGTGAAAATTCAGTTAAATTCAAACCCCAAACATAGTAAATGTTTTTAAAATTTGTGAAAATTGGAATGTAATTGTCGCCATAAAAACTACAATACTTACATAATAAAGCTCTACAAAGTGTAATCAAATTGAAAAAAAAAATCATTTATCGAGTGCTGTGCAACTGCAAGACATACTACGTACATCCATACATACATACATACGTACGGTCATAAGTACTTGAGTGCTTTACTACGTTTCATGTAGGTATGCGTATGCTGGCTAACGATCGTTTAAGTGCGAAAATTCTCCGCCGACAAAATATACAGTACTCACATAAAGCTGTGATGTGCAAAATAGTGTTTACTGAATACTAAGTACAAATAAAAAAAGTGTTTAGGTATTTATCTGGTAGTAAAAAATCAAGAACTATGCACTTAATTATTCTAAAATACNGAATTCGCCAAGCACGATTTTTTGTTGTGTCGGGGGCAGCGCTCATAGAAAAGATTCCTGGACGCCTCGTCCTTCTCTTCCCTCAGAGCATGGGCAGTGTCTGGATATTCCAGGTGCATACCCTCAAATCATAGTCCTTAATAGGTTTGCCATGGTCGTCATCAAAAAAAGGGGGTCTCAGCCGAGGCTGTTTTTTGTTTTTCATTGGCGGAGGTTTACGCCTTCTCACTTTAGCTCGCTCCCAAACGGGTGCTAGGGCGCTATCCAGAGGATACGTGGTTATCAATATCCGGACGTTGTGAGCTGCGATTTCAGCCGTACGTAATCACTTCTGGCCACTCCCAGGTGAATGGCAGTCAAAAGTTTTTTCCACCTTGGAGCACTTCAGCGCAAGGAACCATCCTCCTCTGCGCATGGAACCATCATCCAGTAAGTGCTACTTTAGAGAAAATATGTACAATAAAACCCGGTTTATCGGGGTTTTTCTTAACCGCTTTTTTAACATTGCCATTTTTCGAATAACTCCAAAACCGGTTTTCGAAAAAAGTATCCAAACAGGCATTTTAAATACAAAAGTATTCGAGTATGCCCATCACCGACAGGGACTTGTCGACCTAGACGGGGTGATGAGAGCAATAATAAGGCTTATAAACAAGCCCTTGGAACTGTTGGTATACCGGCTGAACCGTTCATAGCAAGAAGGGAAATAATGCTATTTGTGTCAATCACCGAAAGAAGTTGAAAAGGCTCAATATCGCATACAAGGTCCTTAATACAAATCCATCATTAACCTAACTTTTACAGTGCGCCGATTTTTTTTAAAGGCCCATGATAGCAACTCGACACACAATACCTTTTTGTCGATTATGAATGAAGCCGCCTTTGACTGCATGAAGAGAAGCTGCCTCTACAATGAGATCTCCACAAAACTAATACGGCTATGTAGAGTGGCGCTGAGCTCCGTCCAAATTAGGCTTTAAACGCTGCGAGACCAAATTGGGCTTTAAAGTTTACACAAGCAACTCAGTTTGGTGCAACTTATTCAATCTAATGATAGAAAGCGTAACGCAAAAACACGAGGCCGTGAGCGCAGCTTATTTCAACTTAGAAATCGAATCAAAAGAAGTTGGTCCAGTTTTGAACGAGAACCAAGAGTGTTCGCGTATTGGGTGTCACTGTTGGCAGGTAAAACTTTGAAGTAGTGAAGGACTTTGTCTACCTAGAATCCAGCATAAACACCACCTACAGTGGCTGGATATCAAGCGAAGTATAACTCTCAGCGAGACTGAGCTTCAACTGCCAAGAGAGACCCGCGTTACGCTGGCTCAGTTACGGTCTGGATATTGTAGCCGCCTCAACAACTACCTCGACCCCAATATCCCCAATGAGTGCCCGGCATGTGAAGACTCCTCGCACGACACCAACCACCTCTTCACATGCCAGCTTAACCCTCTAGTAGACCAATTTTTTTATGAGTTTAAAAATTCAGGAACGGGTGATTTAAGCACGAGAAATCCAGAAATGATGTCCATTTCGATCTGTGACAGTAACTTTTTCCTACAGGGGAGAAAAACCAAGACCGTCTGGAGACGGGCTCGCCGATATACTTTGACGTATTTTCAGCTTTCTCTTACACAATGTTGACCTACGAACCGGCAATCCCGTCTGCAGACGGTCAAAAATGCGAACTGGGTTTTTGTATGTTGGCAAGCCGGTCTGTAGACGGTCTGTGTTCGAAAGCAATTTTCTCCATTTTGAATGGTGACATAATTATAAAACTTATATCAAAATACTGTGATTTTAACTACGAAACCCACTGAATTTTTTTGTATCAAAAATGTTTCAAAAGAAAAAATTTCTTTAATTACGGAATTACTTAATAGCAAGAAATTATTAATTTTAACCGAATCTTTCAAAATCTGGGATTCAACTGCCGATTAAAATAAAACGGATTGACATAACGGATTAAAATTTACATCGTCGTAAAGGAACGCTTTTTTTCTAAATATAGAAAAAAATTATTATAGGTGCACTAAATACGTGTTTAGTTAACGACCGTCTGGAGGCGGTTCAGGCTACTAGAGGGTTAATGCAACTCAACTGACACCCCTCTCCCTTTGGTCTGACCCTATTGAAACAGCCCATTTCCTGGGCTTACCGTTAGTTGAGTTTGACGACAATGATTGAACGTTGACCCGGAATAGGCGGGGCTTACTTGTGCCCCTACAACAACAACAACATTGAGCTTGGCTTCAATATGTCGTATATTTGGATGATGACAGTCCGGTCAAAAGATCCTTCGACCGAGCAGCTATGGGGGATGAGAAAGGCAAGGGCGCGACACAAACACAATCGAAGGTGAAAGTACAGAAGGAGTTGTCAACAGAAAGACCTACCACATCCTTCCGAGTAAATAAGACATTGCATTATCTAATTTGCTGTAATGCTTTTAGGGCTGACTGAATGTCAGAGATCAAGCTTTCTTAGTAATGTACAAAAGTAGAAATTCGCTAATTTGTGCAACTTTAGAGAGTTTCGGAATCTTTGCATGATATCTTTGAAATATTTTCGACCAACTTTCGACATTTATTAGGCGGAATCTCAGTCATAAATTCACAAATGTTGGATTACAAGTGCTTCAAAGTTTGAGGTTTCTTCCAGCGATCGTAACGGCTATAACTTTTATTTTAAAAAAAAAATGCTTTAGAACAAATCCAAACAGAGGATTATTTTTTTGAGCAATAAATAAAACTCAGTAAAGAACTATTATTTTTAATATTTGGTTTCCTTTTTTTGCTTAGAAAGCAAAAATAGCATCCGGTGTTTTCTTTAAGAAACTATAGCGAGCTTAAAATCGTCAAATAAATGTCATTAAAAATAAATACATATGGTACATTCTAAGTTTAAGACTGATATTAAGACAAACCCAAGGACGAACACAAATATGAATACAAAGACGAACACGAAAGCAAATATACATACGAAAGCGAGACGAACACGGAGACGAGGGCGAGGACGAATAAGAAGACGGCGCCGAAAACGAATATGTGCACGAAGATGAATACGAATAAGGTCACGAATATGAAGACGAGTACGAAAAGGAACATAACGACGAATAAGAAGAAGACCACGAAAACGACTATGAAGACGAAGACGAATATGGCCACGATAGCGATCACGAATACAAAAAAAAACAAACACGGAGATGAAAGTGAAGACGGTTAAGACGACGTGGACCCCTTCAACTTCATATTCATAGTCATTTTACAACGCTTTTATCAACTTGCAATGTTGTGGATCCAGAAGCTTTCAAATGTTGTGTGTCCGACACCACAAAGCAAAGCTTTGAATAGCTCCTATAAAAAAGCATAGTGAATAGGGCGACATCTGTAGTGAAGTAGTGCATAGGGCGAGGTAGATGACATCTAGATGTCGCCGTTTGCTACACCGGAAATAGACGACACGCCATTTCTTTAAATAAAATTAATTGGTCTCGTTCGTATGTACATACATATGTAAATGCTTGTGTGTGCACCTTTCTATTAATA
>NW_016188754.1:0-4072 GCF_001687245.7 Rhagoletis zephyria
GAGCACTGGTCATTCGATACTGGACTCTGCACGCCGCCCGCTATGCGTTGGTGGCAGAGAATTCTTAGTTGTTGTTGTGGTTGGTTTCCTTTCAAGTTCTTAACTGACCCGTAAGATTTTTGTTTGGAACTATCCTGCTTTTTATTGTTTTCCCTTTTCCAGTGTAATGGGCAGTAGCTGCAAAAGTCAACTTTAATGCTCCTATTTTATGCATTTCCTCACAAGCTTATTCACTACTGCAAATATTTATATGTATGTACATATTTTGTTCTAGTTGTGTACATATCTAAATTTATTTGCATGTTTGTTTGTGGGCTGTGTGCTGTGTACGCTTGCATGGACGACGCAACGGACATGCTATTTGTCTGAGTGCGAGAATTTATTACTTTTTGAGAAGGCCAATATTGCTGCAAACTGTACGAAAGATATATGTCTTGCGGCCAAATGACTTAGCAGAGTGAAAGCGGAGGAGGAAAGTGGTAAACGGACATTGTCTCTAATGGATTTGCGCTGCGTGGTTGACTTATAAAGTTTTGAGAATTACACATGTGCTGTGCAGGACATACATACATATATACATACATATGTTTGGTTTTAAGTACAAATGGATACAATAAAAAGTTAAAGTAATATTTTGTGATAATAAAGTGAAGTTAAATTGAGAATATTTACCAAGTATGTCTGAACAAATGTACTGAATATTCTTGACTGTCAAAGACACAGTATTTTTTGATAGAGTTTAGAAAGAATTTGATCTGTATCATGATTTTCAATGGAAGTAAGTTTCAAGAGAATTTAGAATAACTTTAAATAAGAAAGGAATATTTACCTATTTATATCTCAATATGTGTCGAGTATTCAAATTTTTTAGCAACAGGGCGTGGTACTAGAAATGCTTATCTGCCAATGCCAATCAGACACTACACAATCAATAGCTCTGATCCAGTACTCCATGAGCTTACAGGATTTTACACGAACTTGCAGGAAGTTGCAGGAAAAATGTTCCCGTACTCCAAAATTCTCCAAAATCCTGTAAATGAGAGCGAATTTTGGAGAGTTGTGTAGAGAATGAAGTTGCAAGATTTATTGTACAGGTTGTACAGGATTTTTCACTAAAAGTATTGGATCAGAGCTAATATGTTCAACAGAATTTTAAGTCGGTGCCCTCTGACACAGACCTTGTAATTTTATGTGTTTTACATTTCGCCTGATTATTTTTCTCGGTGCGACCGACTCCAAGTTGCCTTTTTTGTCAAATAATAATAAGGTCTGGTACCCATTTATTTCGGACTATGAAAAGATCAGAAGCGACTGCATAAGAGATCTCGCATTCACTTACTAGCTTCGTGCGCACTATCACCTGATAGCCTCTCTTTTCCGACGTCGCGCGGTAAAGCCGCTTAAGTAACGGTAGCTACTCCTGCTTAGGTTAAGTTGATGTGGTATTCTGTTCAATAGCCAACTTAATTAGGCCTTGCAGGTCCATTGTGATACTACTGTGAAATACGGCAAAACTCAGTGACTATTCTGCATAGAACCATTTGAAGCTCTTACGAAGCGTAGGATTGGTTTTATTCCTATACCGGCTAGTTCCATAAGAGCCTAGTTGTTGTACAACTCAACTAACCATGACCTATTGACCTCTTGTATAATGTTATTTCTAATCTTTAATTTGCAGGTTGCCATGGGTATCCCAACTCTACCTATGTTTCCACACAGTGAAACATTGGCACCCTTCCTGACTGGCTCGTCGGCTCTGCAATTTCGTTAAATATCTCAAAGAGATCTTTACAAATTTTAGTGAAAACCACGCCCGAAGTCGTCTTCGCTTAGGGTGCCAGTGGGAAAGCTCAACATAGATTCTTGCGGTAGAGATCTACTTTGTGTTACGCAGATTTACGAAGGATGTGCTGTTTGTACAAATAGGCAACATATAATTAGAGACATGGGCATACTTACTCAAGTAACAACCAAATATACTTACAGATGCAAATTTTCTTGTATGATTTGATACTTAAAATAAATCTATAAAATTAAGGTTTCCAAAACTCATATTTTGTCAATCATCTAGGAAGATTATTTCAGCTTTTGCTTACCTTTCTCTCATAAATATATTTTACTTTGCTCAACTTACATAAATTTCATTGGCATTTTATGGACCAAGTAATAAAATTGATTGACGTATAAATTTAAATAGATCATTTTCGTCAATTCGTCATGCGGCATATGACAAACCAATAACGGTAAATCTTAGACAAAAACCATCAAAAGTATATTTAATATGATGCATACCAACACGGATACATATGTATGTGCATTAGGGTGGTCCAAAAATCCATGTGAAAAAGTAAAGTCGGAATTTTTATGCTCTCACTCCCTAGAATTGTTCACAGCTCACCGGTTTCTATGTCTTTGATGTGGGGAGAAAATACAGCTTTTAGTTGAAGTGGTATAGAATCATTGAAGATCAATATTTTTCAGTCGGGAAACTTCAGTTCTCTTCAGGAGACATCCGGTAATAATATTCAATTGTTTATTTAAACATTTTTTAATACTAAAGGTATTTTAGTGGCCCCCATTACATTATCTGACATTTCCTGGAGTTTTTGGCTAACCAATATAATATAGTAACTATGCAAAAATGGTTGAATAAATAATTATATATTATTAATGGGAATCTCCTGAAGAGAAACGGATCGCAAAATATTGATATTTAAGAATTTTATACCATTTCTACGAAAAGTTTTTTTCCATATAAAATATATGGAACAATTTGAGCAACCGCTAAATATTTTTTGATTTCAAAATAAAAAAACAGGGGTACATTTTTTTCGATATAGAACAATCCTAGCGGTGAGAGCATAAAAATTCCGACTTTACTTTTTCACATGCATTTTTGGACGACCCTATTGTACATACATACATGCAAGCAACATATATTTACCGCTGTCAAGTATCTGACATTGCAGTGCCAATGTATGCTTTTCTCTTCATTTTTTATGCTTTAGCAACGCATTCGCAATGTTTTTGATAACTCACCGTAAACGATAAACGTGATAAGCGATATGCGATATTTACAAGGTAGTCTTTAAAAAACTTATTTCAATTATTTTTTATGCCTTATTGCGTCCACGAACAGTGTAGCTTCACATCGGCTTGAAATGATGAAGTGCCAAGAGCAAGACTCAACGGAAGTGATGTTGCGTAAACATTTCGCCGAGGTTAAGCCTTGATATGAGCGAATTAATAGTACTTTTGACTTTTTATTTTTATGTATATTCAAGTGCAAGTGAATATGTATGTATGTACTTTATAACAAGCAGCTCGGGATAATCAAGCTGCGAAAAAAGCAAATAAAAGTGTACGCAAAATACTTTTGTAAGTACAAAGAAATTCCTTTCATAAACCAAAAAGCGATTTACTTTTATGTTAAAACGGCGTTAAATATGCCAAATTGCTTTTTCTCTACACTTTCGTTCGTTGAGTTTGACTTGCACGGAGCTGAAAAAAAAAGCAAAATTGCCTGCCAGGAAGAGGTTAATACATACATAAATACATATGTGAAGTAAGAGTAGATTATTTTTTAACAAGCAATTTTATAACGAAGATTGATACACACAAGCATACATCTTACTAATATTATAAATGTGAAAGTTTGTATGTTTAGATGTTTGGGAAATCATCACGCGGAAACGACTAAACGGATTTGCTTGAGATCTTGTACACAGATAGCTTATTGGCCAGATTGGTTTATAGGCAATTTTGTTAAGAGTTGCCACCTGTTAAAAAAGTTTAATTTATTTAATATGAAAATTTAAAGNGTTGCCACCTGTTAAAAAAGTTTCATTAAATTAATACGCGGAAACGACTGAATGGATTTGCATGAAATTTTGCAAGCAGATAGCTTATGACCTAGGTTAGAAAGTAGGCTACTTTTTTTTAAGAGTCGCCACCTATTAGAAACATTTAATTTAATTAATACGCGGAAATGAGTGAATTGATTTGCATGGAAGTTTTCAGCTCATAGCTCATGACCTAGGTTGAAAAATAGACTACTTTTTTTAAGAGTTAC
>NW_016188755.1:0-4071 GCF_001687245.7 Rhagoletis zephyria
TTAATGTTCGGCTCTGCCCGAACTTAGACTTTCTTACTTGTTTTATTTACGATTTGACGTAGTTTTTGTGCCTTGAGTTGAACATCACATTATACTGTTTTTGTTGTAATGTCATTGAATATGTGTCATATAAATCATTGTTTACATAATTAATTAACAATTGCTATTTGCATTTGAATGGCGAATTTGAGGCGCATAAATGCTACAATTAAAGCTGTTTGTTTCAAATTAGATTTTTCAAAATTTAGGCGGTCGTTTGTAAATAAAGTGGTGGAACAGCGAAATCTCAAAAAATTAAATTGGCTTGATGGTAGTCGTCGACACAGATAAAAATATTCTTTAGGGAAATTCAAACTTCAATTCGTACGAAAAAACGAATGCATGGGACCCATTGTGTCTTTAAGACCCATGAAAAAAATACAATTATAAAAGTATTCGTATATTTTATTCCTTTAGCTCTGACTTGAGAAGGTCTTTTTGGAACCAAGTAGCAATCGACATAGTTGGGTTCAGTGTTTCGAAACGACATTTACCGTTCCAAGGACCCATTTTGCGGGCTCGGTAGAAATGGTTCAATAAGTTACTTTAAACCACTTACAAAAAGAATTTCAGGAAAATCCATTAAGAGGTAACAGAATGTGCAGACAGAATTTTAATTGAGTCAGGTAACTTTTTAATTGAGCTACCTCGTTTTTGGTGGTGGTAGCGATACGCAGTCAGCTGCCCGATTAGCTACAGTGATTGGATGTACCAATTTTTCTCGTACCTTTATTTGGTTTAAAAGTACATTCGGCTCAAACACACCATTTTGGGTATACATATTGGGAACGTGGTCAAAAAGCTTTTCAGGTAATCAGTTCTTATTTTTATTAAAATTTCAACGCATTTTCTGGTGTGGGTAACTGTTACAACAACCTCCCTGCTTTGTGAAGGGACATATGTACATATAAACGCTCGATCGTAGAACTTGGAGAAAACATAACTTTGTAGCGAACTTCTCGAAGATTTCTTGGCCAAATTTATTTAATGTGAGTCCAGATGCTGATATGGTATCGAAAGCGAAGGTTACCCCTTTGTTTTCTTTAATATACCTAATCGAGGAATTAAGATTTGAAATTTTGTATGGTAAATCGAACTCAATGAGCGCTGCAATCAAGAAAGCTTGGCTAATTGCTCGATTAGCGGAACATACTTTAAGCGCCTCGTGTGGCTACCACCTAACCTAACCCTTTTACATAGAAAATGGTACAATAAATCTGTTCATACGCTATAGTCTTTTCAAAATGGAACAGTGTATTTCTTCATATAAAGTGAGCTCTGTTAATTGATGTTCATTTGGGACTTATCCCAAAGCCGTCCAATGCTATACACAGCACCATATAAATATGTTTGTAGCCAAGAGTTTTTGTTTTTTTTTTCCAAATATCTTTCGTTTGTATTTGGTTTTTGTCCTTTTTTTGTTTCCTTGGCTCTAACCAATTTAAATATATCACCCGGCCATGCAATTTGCAGTACCATATTTTGTGTTCATTACAATACTTTTGCGAAAAATTGAACTTGTTTGCTAATTTAATTACAATAGAAAACATTTCCTTGACTTGCTTAATGAGTAACTAAGCTACGATTCTAAGGGACGCTGTTTATACTGAGTGAATGAGTGACCTACTGGCGCAAAAACTTACATACATACATACATACACATGGATGCTGCATATTATATGAACAAAGGGTGTGACGAAATTCACAGAAAACTATTTTTTTATTTTTATAAAATAAACGTATGTATGTGTGTTCTGAATTTATGATTATGATCGAGGCTGCTAGAAAAGTGTTTTGAACTCGTAGCAGAAAATAAGGCTTTGCGTGACAAAGTTTTATTGACCATAAAGCCTAATAATCCCTAAATAGGTTTTCAATCNAACCTTTAACGTAACGTTGAATGTTGCGGATCGCCCCTGAGCCGAGATTAGCTAAAAGCCCAAAGAAATATTTTTCACAAATAGCAAGTCTTGGCCTTGTCATAGAAAGTGATCTACAAACTCTCCACCTCCTCCTGGTTCCTGCGGCCACGACAGAAATCGTTAAGTGTCTTGAAATGATACCGACCACTGTACTAATAATGGAAGGTTCAGTTCGTATGAGATTCTTGGGTCCTTTCTCATTGACCAGATTTGCTTGGTAAGGGAACAAGTTGGTTCCTTCGTTCGCTGGCCAACTCATTGAAAACAGATTACAAACGGTGTCTACACAAAGACAAGGACGCCTGCATCATGCCCAGAGTTAACTGAGTGACAGTTCCCTCTTGCAAGCTCGTCTGCAACTCTCGAAGAAGTGTTACTACACTGTAGAGATTTAATCGCTGCTTTGCTGCCAGAATAAATGGTGATGGATTATAGAGAAGTTGCGGCCTCGCTAATGACTGTTAATTCGGCCTGGAAAATGACACAGTGGTCAGAAAGCCGCAAGCCAAGGTCCAACTTCCTTTCGAGAATTATACCGAAGTATTTAACCCCGTCGGATAGTGCAAGCCCTACACCATTTAGAATGAGGGCTGAAGGATGTTTATGATAAATTTCCGTAGATTCGAGCGTCTTAGTAAACTACAGTAAACAGGTAATATCAAGTGCATGCTTGCCAGGATTTGAACGTCAGCCATGAGGCAGACTTCCTCGCGACAACTGTTATACAAAGCGGCTTCATGTAGGTATTCTTTGGAAGATCCAGGTGCCTCGCGGTGTTCCAAGCTGAAGTATTAGCAATCTCAACCTGCGTCAAATTAAACCTTGACAGGCAAAGCTGTCCTGCAGATCGTCTTTGTATAACAAGATTATCAAATCCAAGCCTGCTAAATACTTATTTGCTTCTGATTTTTGCAGCGAGAAATACGAAAATACTGTTCTCGTTCTCAGACCACTATGAGGACGAAGGCAACGACATCGCCGGCTAGACGGCATGAGTGGGATTCCTAACATACTTTGTAGGCTCGAAACCATTTTGTGGATTCATTCAGTAGGTCTTCTTCGAGTGCCATAATTACTAAATTGGTATAGTCAGAACCCAATTGGTACTGGCGAGTGATAGGGCGCCTAAGGCAATCCGTGATATTCGCCAATTCATTAGATGAGAATAGTATTATTCTGTTAAATGGAACTTATATCAGTTTAGTTGCTGGTTATCTAAATGAGCGAACCATCTACGTTTTCATATGCAATAAATTGGTCTGACCACAGCATGACTAGGTTCAGACCCCCTAGGCATGGCATGGTGTATACTACTCGAGAATGAACAAACCCTTTTGCATACTTAATTTACCGACCTCTCGCGCTACATTTTCGTTTCATACCGGGAGCGATACCTGAACTACTCACATCTCGCTGGATTAATTTACCACCCTTTATAATTGCGTGATTCTTGAAGTCTTTGCACCGTGCAAACGCTCTGCAAGACTTCGTGAAATCCCTTATATTTATTGTGAAATTAGTTTTGTTCTACGCAAATTTTTCATACACATTTCTATGCGCCACGAAGTGCCCAACTAAATTAGATGCATTTTCATAAACTACAAACAAACAAATTAATTTATACATATTTCTTCATAAGCAATTTTCGCAATAACTCAAGCGGCCAAGCAACCAACTGACGCTGCCTGCCTCACTGGCTGACTTTGTGAGATGAGGTGTTATAATAACAAATCATTATGGCAGGGCTAGAAGAAGAAGAGACCTCCAAACGAAGACACAGAATAGCTGGCTGTTTGACGTACAGTTGGACGTAGAGACAAATCGACCATAAAGTTTACAGACAATGCAACAACCCTGCAATAGCGACAGCCACGACAAATAAAGGCGGTGTCTGTGGTGGCGCAGCCGCGGCACGGAGGGGCGTGTTGAGTTTTGCCAAGGCCCAGATATACAGTGCTCATTATAATGTACTTGTTGGCGCATCTAACTGAAAATAAATATTTTATTTAACAATAGAAGTTGGATTTTTTTCTTTATTATAATTATTTTATTTTATTTTTTTTTTTTTTTGATTGGCTGGCGTGTCTGTAACAAGTTTTGCAAGCAACGC
>NW_016188756.1:0-4071 GCF_001687245.7 Rhagoletis zephyria
AGTTTCACGCTCAGAATGCATTAAGAAGCCCATGCAACTGAATGCATCAGCTGCAGTGTAAAAATACATCAGTGCACCAACGAAGCGATTTGCTTCTAAACAGAATTTTCTATTTAAATTCCACAATAAAGCAATAAAAACTCTTAGCAAAAGCGATGAAATCAATTACAATGCACCGTTATGCAGCCATAAATTCGAACACTTAAACTTGCAACAGCACTTTTTGCAGTTTTGTATGTACATTTTCTGTAATCAAAATTTTACCATTACAAAATTGAAAGAAAAAACAAGTGCAAAAATGTGCAAAATATTAATTTTACACTTTCGCACTTGCCACCAAATTTATTGTAACGCGCATTCAAAACATATGTATGCTACTATTTTATAGTGTTTTGTGGGTGCTTGTTTTTTGCGTTTCGTCTCTGCCAAGGAGGCGTGTGTGTGCGAATATGTCCGCTGGGAGTGTTTTACTTTGGCATGTAAAAACGAAGAGCGACGCCTTATGTGTCTAGCGAAAGTGCGAAAATTCATTACTTTTAAAATTGCTCTCTTGCTAAAAATTTAATCAAAACAAAGTGTTCGAATGCAATAAAGTTGTAATGAAGTGTTGTCGCAAAAAATAGTTGCATTGTTTCAAAAAAAAAAAAAAAAAAATTATTTGCAGAAATGGGCTGAGGGTAGGGTCTGGTATTATTGACATATGCATGCAGCAGTAACTGATTGCTATTATTAATTTTTATTGTTTTAAAACGAAAAAAAAAATTTAATTTAATTAAAAAAAACTGATTGCTAAAAGGCGAAAAGCATATAGCTAAGACCTCCTCGTTTTGTATTTCGGAAGACTGTGCTGAGTTAAAAGACAGCTGCCACAATTGGCCTGTAAATCTACTTTCCTCGGACAGGAGATGTCTATGATATTTATACATATGTTGGCATAGAGGACTATGTTTCTCTTGGTTTGTCATCGAAGAGCATATGACCTACTCTTTTAAGACAAAAAGGAATTTGGAAAATCTTATTATACAAACACATTTGAAGTCGCGGATATATCGGGCGTTTCTCTCTAAACTTGAGTCTATAATACTAAACTCTGAAAAACTAAACTATGAAAAAAAATGAAAGATGTTTTTACTTGTTTAAAAGCTTCCGTCGAGAGGACTTTTACAAACTATTTATTTGTAACCCAAACCAGTCTATAGGACACAAATAAATGTACAAATTTGGGGCAGAACCAGCGTTTCCAGTGCCTTTAAGGGACGCTTTACATCTTCTTATTCATGCTTGCTACTACATCGTTATTTCAAGTGCCTCTTAGTATGCCACAACCTCTTTTTTTTTTTGTTTTTTTTTTTTGATATTCACTCATTAGGAGTTAGTTGAAAATTTTAAATCTGCCAAAAAACACATTTTCAATTGCTATTTTCACTCACTTTTTTGACACTTTCTGTTTCGCTAAAATACACAGCATGCAGATAAATCTCTGCGGGAAAGTTTACAAATCCACCCACAAAGCCAACAACTTTGCTTGCAACAAATGAAAGTGAGTGTCAACAAGCAAGGACACGACCAACGACGAAAAAGTCGGAAAATAAAGCAACAAAGCGACAAAGCAAACAACACGCCCATACACAGTGCTTACACACACGCACATATGTACATATATAGCCACACAAACATAGAACGCTCGCTGCTCCTTAAGCCACTAGCTGGGACAGATCCTGCCCACTGGGTGTGATTGCTGAAATGGAATTCAACTTTCGACACTCGCCACTCGACACCAGTAGTTGGAGGCGTTTTGGCGCAGGAGGTGGAGGGCTGAGGGTTTACATATGTACATACTACATACATACATACATACATATCAAAAGTAAGCGTGTAATTTTAATCTGCTACAAATTTTGTTTTTATCATCACACAATGCAGTTTGATTTTATGATATAAGCCAGCATAAATACTTGTCCTACGTACTGATGTATGTATGTATATGTATAGTATGTATGTAATATAGTTGGGTAATGTGTGGGTGTAAGTTTGTAGTTTAAATATTTGCTTGTTGTAGTTATGAGCTCACGCATATTTGTAATTTGGTGTTACACTTTTTCACCACGAATGATTGATAGGATTTACAATTTTTTTTTTTAAATTTTTGTTATAAAATTTTTTTTTTGGTATACTCGTTTAACTAAACTAACAAATTTTCGTGTCCTCTATTTGGAAATGAATTGAATAATTCACTTGTGCCACATTTCTACTTCCATTTGAATTGACATGCTTCGCTACGCTTTGTTGACTGCATTTTGTATTTTTTTTTTTTTTTTTTGGATTTATGCGAAAAATTCTTGTATTTTCAAATATTGCACAAAATCAAGAAATCGTTCATGTGTTTCTTTATTTTGCATTGCATGCTTTTATAAATAGCCTTTCAATGTTTCCAGATGTTTGGTAAATTTTACATTTCTCCTTGCACATTGAACTATTTTCGTACATTACTTTTAGCTGCAAAAATATGCGTAATGACCGGATTTTGCCACCAGCAATTATATTTAGAAATTCATACAAGTGAAATGAGTAAAATAAATTGTGTGTATGCACTTGGTTACTGCCAAATTAATGCATTAAAATATTTACATTTAAACGTTTACCGCCCGAATATTCAAAATTAGTTCAAAAATTGGTTTAAACTCTATATTTAGCGTTATCGATTTTAGTAACCGATATCTATATGTTTTATAAATGTTGTTTTTGTTGCTTTTATCGACATTACCATTGGTAATTTTGTTGATATTGTTCTCATAGTGTTTATGATTTTTTTTTACTATCGATAGATTAGCGATATCAGTATAATTTTGTCGAATTTGGTTGTGATATTTTTGTCGAAATACAAATTGGTGCATCGATCTATAATGCTAATGGCATTATCATTAGCCTTATAGTTATTATATATCGGTATCAACACATTTATCGATTTTATCGATATCGCTAAATATTTTGTAGGTATTGCTCAACTTTTATTGAAAAATTGATCGATAGAGTTAACATATCGTTTTATATCAAAGCGCTTCCTGACTTTTTCATTGACATTCGGTAGTAGATATAGGCTAAAAAGAGAGGCAGCAACTTTTCGACAAAATATAACCAGTAACTTTCATTATCATAGGGCTACACACTGACATGCTCGGCAAGCTGCGTGAACAGGCAACGATTCCAGGGGATATACATAGACAGGCAACAATTACGCTCCCTAAGGCGAAATTGAGGAAAGCAAAAGATATGCTGTCGGGCCGGCTATTGTAGGCCACGAAACCTCACGAAATTAGAACGATGGCAACGTACATTCGCTCTTTGCCGTCCCAGAACAATTTTAGTATCACTCGGAACTTCGGGTTAGACGAGTTGTGATGAATTATTAAAGCACAATAAATCTGTGGGCGCAGCTGACATGCTCTAAAGGAGTAAATGATATTATCGCTTGTCGACAAACTTATTTTTATCGTTATCGATACATTATCAACATCCTTATCGATTTTTTTTATCGAAATCCTGTTTTATGCTTTTATCGTAATGCCGAATTTCCACTAGGCATTGAAATGACAAAAAATGTATGCCTTTTAAAAAAATGCCAAGTGGAAATGAACTTAATGACTATGTTTTTAATGCAATGACACGATTATTTTTTAATGCCCGACCTTGTCATTTGTCATGTTTGCCATTTAATGCCTAGTGGAAATCCAGCATTATTGTTGTCGATATAATTATGATATCGTTATCGAAATCGGTATGGTTTCCGCTATCTAAAATTACAAATATTACTTCTTAATAAGACTAAGAGAGCATTTGGTGTGGTAATGGTAGTTACATATGTAGTTTGGCCCACTAAAATAATACTTTCTGATATTTCGATAACGTAAGAATGTCTGAATTTAATCAACACTGTGGATAGGTCGGAATAAGTTTTCTTGTTATCATAAGAATAACACAAAACAAATAATGAATAAATTCAAGAATGGCATAAGGCAAAATATATATGTATGTCTGAAAATACAGTTATAGTGTAACATCTAAGAAATATCG
>NW_016188757.1:0-4071 GCF_001687245.7 Rhagoletis zephyria
TGAAGGTTGACTTACTGATGGACAAACTTTTTGCCATATGGATTTTATATGAAAATTGTTATTTTTTTGCAAATCTTTATAGCAAAACACAAATTTTTTTATTTCTTTTACAAACGTATTTGTTGTGATGACCATTTATGATTTTACCTCATTTTCCGCTAGTTCTGAGCGAGACCGTTAAAAAATCGATGTGTTGTATACATATTGTGATCGTAATGATTTGTTCATTACTCATAAAACTTTTTTAACTTGGAATTTTTCAAGAAAGCCCTACTTCAGAATTTGATTGAAGAAGGTCCTATTTCAGATTTTTTTTTTTAAATACCCGATCTCAGAATTTGGTTGAATAACGCCCTTTCTCAGCAGAAAATACATTGAAAATGTGTTGAGATAGGGCGTTTTTGAATCGGCAGCTGAGCTAGGGCGTCTTCAACCAAATTATGAGATAGAGAGTTTTCAATAAAATTCTGAAACAGGGCGTTCTTCAATCAAATTCTGAGGTAGGGCGTTTTCGATCTGGCAGCCGAGATTGGTCGAACGTCTACTCAGCCATCGATATGCATATTATTTTTTTAAAACAATAATTACTGGAAAAGTAAAAATAAATAAAAAGGTTCCAAAAAATTAAATGAAGTTCATGTTTTTCTTTAAAAGCGAAAAAAATAAATAAAAACCTTACATGAATGTTCTTAGAAATCACATGAAATTAAAAAACTCATATTTTTATTTTTAAAATAATAAAATCTAAAAATTAAAAGACCCTTAAATTAAAAAAATTAAAAAATTCCCGCTGCTCGAGGATTTTAACCTCGGATCTCTCGAATTGAATGCCAGGGCTTTGCTCACTCCGCCATTGTGACTGTTGGAGGAGCGCGAGCAAAATGTTATCCTCTCGCTTTTACTTTATGCGCGCCCATATAAAATCTGGAGATGNTTTTATTTTTAAAATAATAAAATCTAAAAATTAAAAGACCCTTAAATTAAAAAAATTAAAAAATTCCCGCTGCTCGAGGATTTTAACCTCGGATCTCTCGAATTGAATGCCAGGGCTTTGCTCACTCCGCCATTGTGACTGTTGGAGGAGCGCGAGCAAAATGTTATCCTCTCGCTTTTACTTTATGCGCGCCCATATAAAATCTGGAGATGTTTTTGAAGAGTTCCGCCTGCGGGCGCTGTTTTGAACATCACTGATATAGGAGATGCTCAAGAGCTTTCTGTCAAAAGAGCTTTTCGCGATGAAAGTTTGCAAGAGAACTTTTTATCATATCTTGCCTACTTTCTTTCAATTGGCCCGTTTTTGTTTTAGCATATTAGGGTAAGGTGGCCACTTATTTTCGATTCTCAAAAATTTAACTAAAACAAGAACTTTAACCTAGAAATATTTTCGATGAGTGTTGAATTTTTTATTGGGTGGATTTTATTTTAATGTTGAATTTTGGGTAGAATCCTACCCAATGGTCAAGGAACTGTTAATTAAACACAAACCCAACGATTACCAAAATTGGAAAACTTTTTAATGCGTAAGTAAATAATTAAAACTAGCTGGTGTAAGTATTAACTAAATACATACTTACATATATTGCTCGTCCCAGGAAGAGATACGATTACCTAGTACAGAAATTAATTTGGATTCCGATAAGCGGCGCGTAGAAAATAGGAATCATAAAACGATCACGGATTTTCCTTTAAACTCCTGGTAATAACTAATATAATATTTCATACACTGTACATTACATTTTACGAATTCCCGTTCCAAGTACTTGCATTGGTAGGAACACCCAAAAAAAGGGAGATTGCAAAAATTTGCAATTGTCTCGATTTTCAAAAGCAATGGTCCGTAGTTATAGTCAGAATAAAGTCGACTCTAAAGTTAAGAGCAGCTTTTTGATATAACTTTCAATGGGATATCAGTCAAAGAAACCTGCTTCTAACTTTAGAGTCGACTTTATTTTGACTATAATAACGAGCCAATAAGTTTAGTATGAAAAGCATTACGTAGGGGCAATAATGGGCTGAGCATTTGTATGATCAAATAGCTCACATTTTTCCCCCTATCCCGTAAATAAGAAGAGCTACACAAGAAAATGTAAATGACAAATTCGTAGGAAATTCAATTTCAATAATTTCTGCAATTTAGCTCAATAATCTCTGAAAATTCCATACTACTTCAACTTCAAAGCCCAATATCTCAAGAAATATCGATGCTAGAGTTACTTTTTTGTAAGAAATTGAGTTTCCAACAGGTTTGTGATCTACATTTATTCTGTAGCTCTTCTTATTTACGAGGCAGTGGGTTTACTGCCCCGTACTACCTCGCAGGTGGGAATTAGGTTTACGGCGAAATGGACACCTTTGTAGAGCATTAAATTTTGAAGAAATCCTATCCATCTTCAGAATTTTAAAGAAGAAAAAAATCAAATTTACGAGTATTTTAAACGGGAAATCTTTGCACGCCTTGCGGCTTTAATTTGTAGGGATTTTGTTTTAGGTATTTCCTACAATACACATACATATATTTTTCTATGAAGGCAAAAGTTCTAATTGGCGACGAAGTTTGATGTTACCTAGAACGCTGCTTAGATTGACATACATACATATCTAAGGTCTTAATTAATATCATCAACATCTTTGTATATGTATGTATGTATATTTCATAAACGACTTGGGAAAGTTCCAAATACCCAAATCCTTCATATGAGTTATTATCGTTAAAAATTTGAGTACGCTAAGTTGAGGCACACTGCCGAAGTTAAATAGATTTTGGTAAGTTGATAAATTTGACTAAAATATCGATATACACATGTTTTTTGTGGTGGGAGCTAGGGCCCGGCCCATATTTAGTACCGTGCCCGGATTTTCTCTTGTCGGCCCTGTACACGCAATCTACTGACTTCGTTTTTCCCTTCCGAGATTTTTTCTTTCCCATCTTACGCGGCTCATATGCGTAATTCTGGGCATCGCTATTACATTACAATTTGAAGCGAATTAAACATTTTTTCTGGGATTTTTAGCAAAAACCTAAGTCAAGGGGTTATACAAGATTGCATACACTTATATGTACACGCACACCTACATAACATAAGGTACATTGTACATACATACATACATACATATATGACACAAAGGCAACAAACTATTATACAAGTACCTTACTAAAAAAGTTGAACTAAGTAAGAAAATAACCCAGAATGAAATACTCAGAATCCGCCGAAGTTATGCAGTTGACATGATAATTGTATGCGCAAACAAAGATGATAAACATTTAAGCCAGGGGTGGGCAGACATTTTACATATTCCCTTTGTATACGAAGCAGCGCAGTCACGCTGAGCAACAATTCCTATGGTTTCATTTGTCATCGTGTTTTAGTTCCGCTTTAGTTTCAAAATTAATTTTAGAAGAACCGATCTTATTCCATAATAATATATGAACTACATAGTATACGAGAAGAAAAATTAGGTCCCTCGTGAAATATCAATTTATTTATATCAGAAATAACTTTGTAGAGTTAATAGAAACATTATTTTTTAAATTCATCAAAAAAATTATCGGCCAAATAAAATTAAACAATTAAAAAATTAGTAAACTTTATATTTATATGAACTTTTGGTCAGCGTTTTCAAATTGAAGAAGTCGAACGTCAGAGGATCTTAAGTTTAGAGATATCGTCGTAGTGGCACCTTCCCTTCACGCTATCAAAAGCGCCTTTAAAGTCGACGAAAAGGTGGTATGTGCCGATTTCTTTGTCAATGGTCTTTCCAGGACTTAACGCATTGTAGAAATCTGTATAATGGTGGATTGAATAGGTGTCTATGGTCTTTCCAGGACTGACGCATTGTAGAAATCTGTATAATGGTGGATTGAATAGGTGTGCCAGTTTTGGAGTAACATTGATAATTCATTGCATCAGAAGAATACACATCCTAGCTTTGAAGCCACACTGATAAGATCCAATCAGTTGGTTAATGAAGTGCTTAAATCTTTCGTATGGGATTGTCGTTAGGACCATAGGTGCAATACTAAGAGGTGGTTGGTGCCAAGTGGGGTACCTTTACAAAGCGAACATGTACACA
>NW_016188758.1:0-3589 GCF_001687245.7 Rhagoletis zephyria
GTTCAAAATATTAGTCTGTTTACTTATTTATGGCAGCCGCTGTATATATATGTGTGTACGTAATTATGGTTAAAGTTATTGTTAATTATAGTGAAAGTTATTGGGTCAACAATAAAGTAAATTACTACAAAATGACCACCGTCGCATAGAAAAGTTGCTATTTAAATGCATGTGTGTGTACATCATATTATGTTAAATATGTATGAAAATTATCAATGCAATCGGGAACAGTGAATGTTAATTTCTTTAATTATTTTTCTGAATACTGTTTGTTGGCTTATTATCCATATATACATAAATGTACATACATGTGTGGGTACTTTATATACCCATTTAGAAATAAATCGCCGATGACATTATCATCAACGAATTCAATGTTGACAGTTTACGCAGAAGCCTGATACTATTGTATTCCTCTCTTAAAAAAAATCTCTGGATACACATCGTGCTCATAAAGATCCGACTCAATAAGAGAGGTATAAACAAGGCAGCGTGTGAGATGACACGCCGGAGAAACTGGAAATAGTTATTGATGGCCCTTTGCAAATGTCAACGATAGGGAAGCGATGGTTTTCCATGCCACGCTTGAGGGTTGCAAAACGTAGGGTGTTTGTTGCCAATTGGGTATNCAGTTCAATAAACGCGACCACTTGTATGAAGTTATTCTTTTGAACTGATGGTAATTCCACGTACGCAAAAATCATGCAACATCATGTCATTCAAGCACACAAAGTAAATAAGCGTTCGTTATATAGAATACTCCTTTTTTCAACCTTTCGTTATTTAGAGTAATCAATGCATTTAAAAAAGGCATTCGTTATTTGGAGCGTTCGTTACATAGGCATTCGCTATACTGGACGACCACTGTATGTAAATTCATATTTACATATACATACATTCCTAATTTGCAATGAATACCCGCTAGAAAAATCTCTAGTTCAGATATGGTTGGCTTGTAGTACACTCTAAAAAATTGTTGTTCAAATTTGCGCATATTAAGATAGGTAACCAGTTTCCTCTCTTACAGGCCTATTCTGCGTTGATAACAAACATTTTTTTACCGGTTAGTAAAGTTACTGTCAATTTTTAAACCCTTTTCGTATTCTCCACACTCTTGTAACCGGTAAATTTTGTTACCATCTCATGAGCAGGTAACAAAATATTGCCCCGTGAAATATGCAACACCAGAATTTACACAAAACTCCATAGCTGAATTGCTGAATAAATTAAAACGTTACCAAGGTAAATAGAATTGCGGTTACAAGGAGTGGTGACAATTGTTGGTAACAAAATTAGCTTGTTACAAAATGTTCGGTTACAAGCAGAATAGGCCTGTTAATGATCTTAATCAAATGGTTTTGGCTAAAGCATGAAAAATATTTTTATAAAAAATAAAAAATGCTACCTTCGAATTCGTTCCACCAAAATGAGCTACATGATAAAAATACAAGTTCAGTTACATTTTCGGTATTCGAAGTATTAAAAAAATGAGAAACCAGAAATCGACTTAAATGAACATAAAAGAGTAAAAATTTCATGGAATTATTTAATTTATTTATATTAAACTTCTTTTGTAAAATTTTGTATTACTTCTGAAAGTCGAGTGCTTCTTGTGTTTATGGAACTTTTTATTAAACAAGTAATTTTTAAGCAAAAAGCAAAACCGACTTCAATGCTCATATACAAATTTAGGAGGACCGTTAAGGGACGACCCTTAAGGTACCAACTTTCCGGTAAAAAAAAAGATATATTGAAATCGGTTCACGCGGTCCAAAATTATGCGGTGGCATACATAAAAGAAGAAAAAATATTTCGAAGAATTAATAATAATTATGAAAGAAAATTTGAACGTACTTGCTTTATGTGAAGTAATTTTATCGAAACAAAGTAATTTATGTTGTAATGTGAACATAGTTTTAGTGTACCATAGACTTTTTTCTTTTTGACCTAAATAACTTGTATATATATTAGGGTACCTATCGAAAAAGTATTTTTTTGGAAATTTCAAGACCCTACCCCTAATTTTTATGAGAGATATTATTTCCTATTTTTATAGATTTTCTAAAGGTCATTTAGAGGTCGCGACCTGTCGATCTAGGTCATAAAATACGATTTTGTAGATTTATGAGTTTTTGAATGACTATTTTTGATTCGACGTCAAAGATCAAGTATGATGAGAAGCGGATTTATAGGCCCTTAAAATGGTGTAAAAGAATCTATTGTCGGACTTGGCTTGTTGGGAATTTTTATTAGGTAAAATAAAAAAAAAAACATATTTCTATTAATTTTTTAAATTTTGACCATCGATAATTTCCACAATTTCAAGATATGTATTACTATAGAATATTAAATCTATTTATAAATATATTCACAGTTCAATCATTGCAATCGCATAAAAATTGTCGAAGTTAGACGACGTTTCTTAAATAGGTCCTTGAATTTATATTGCTTATATATCGGACTTTCAGATTTTTCGAGCAGTGTCGCTAAGAAATTCATCAATTTGTATTCAATTACGTCCCTGGCCTATATAGTAGGCATTTATAATCGTTAATTTTTAATAAAATTCACAAATCAATTAACAACTTTTTAATTGTTAACTGTATAATCAAAATTAACAATTAATTAATTGTTAATTGCTGCCGCTACAATTAACAATTAATTTATTGATAATTGTTATTCTCCACAATTAATTAATTGTTAATTGTCCGTACAATAAAAATTTGCCCAACACTGGTCGGCAAAGCTCTTTTTACCGTCAGAGTAATCATTTTTATTAATTAAATATTGCAAACAGAAAAATTCTTAACGGTTGTGAATAGCCATAAAAGAATTTAACATTTGTTTCGAATTGCAACATTTTTCTCTTTGGTGGTAAAATATGTTTTGTCGACATATGCTATTTTGTATGTTCGTATCGCACCGGTATAGCGCATATGTTTGAGCATTCCCATATACCGCAATGATTTGTATTGATCGCATATCGTAATTTTTTGTATCTCAATGGTAGTATCGCATCTGTTGAGGCCACCTTTAATTTGAATTCATGCGCTAAGTTAAACACTACTCTGTACACCTCGCGCTTTGAAAATGTGCACTAGGTACGAAGTTCCCACACGCAGATTTTCAATATACATGCATTTGTAGTAATCTTTGTTGTGAGTATTTTTTTTTTGTTTTTGTTTCATGTGTATACATTTTTTATGAAAGCATAAGTCATTATCTAATAAAATCCCTGTAACTCCATATTTAAAATATTGTGCAAAAATTATAAAAATTCTGCCAATTTTCATCTACATTGCAACTTCCAAGGAAATGTTGGTATGCAATTTTAATAATAACTAGTGGTCGCCCAGTGGTTGAAATTCAACCACTCAAATTATGGGGAGTTTATGTGAGTTGAGTTGATGTGAAATAACATAAGTTGGAATGGGGAAAGTGAAATAACATAACACAAGTAGCATAACATCCATAACACAACACCGAACATTCTGCAGTTGTATCTCCTTTTTTATCCCTATCACTTTCTTCCTATCTATCTTTGTCTCTACCGTTTTTTATGTTTATGTTTGTGTTTATGTTTGTGTTT
>NW_016188758.1:3840-4071 GCF_001687245.7 Rhagoletis zephyria
CATCTTCATCTTCATCTTCATCTTCATCTTCATCTTCATCTTCATCTTCATCTTCATCTTCATTTTCATCTTCATCTCCATCTTCATATTCATCTTCAGTTTCATCTCCGTCTCCATCTTCTTCTTCAACTATATCTTTTCCTCTATCCTGATCTATATCTCCATTCTTTTCTTCATTTACATATTCAACCCGAACATTGTTATTAGGTTAGGTATTTAAATATTCCTTCC
>NW_016188759.1:0-4071 GCF_001687245.7 Rhagoletis zephyria
TTTAGGGGCGGACATTAGCAACTTTTTTTTTTTGTATGGGGACCGACCCTGTCTATGGGTTAATNCGGACATTAGCAACTTTTTTTTTTTGTATGGGGACCGACCCAGTCTATGGGTTAAGTAGCTGCAAAAGAGATTAACTTGAAAAAAAACTATGCTAAATTTGGCATTTTAGTGGTTTGAGAAATATATTAATAACTGTTCTCAATGAAAAAAAAAATATTCCCATTTACTTAAACCTGCTAATTGCATATAAAAATAACCGCAAATTAATTAGAACTGTTCTGATTGCAGAAATTTACAACTCTTCCCTATCAATAAAAACTGTTCCTAACCTAGTCATGAAAATAGCTGAAATAGGAAAAGTTTTGCTAAACGCGGCTCTTTGATGATTTTCCTAGTAAATAATAATTGTTCCCACTAAATGAAAAAAGTGTTCTCAGTCAATAACAACTCCTTTTAACCTACAAAAAAGTGTCAATAAGTTACAATCACAGTTCATATTATACTAATTGTTCACATTACATCAAACATAACCGCTCACACTTAAAATATAATTGTGTTTCAAAAAGTTTCACTATAAATAAATGAAACTGGATTAATTCTTTAAAAATATTTGCTCTAAAATAAAATTTTTATTTCAACTAAAATGATACCGCGCTCGAACTGAGAAAAGAAATTCTGAACCACTACCGAAGAATCGAGCAGAAATAGCGTCAAACTGCGTGGAACTCGAGATTCGTCAAACAATTGAGCTGCCATGAAAAATAGCTAAAAACAGCATGAATTGAGCCAAGTTGGAAGGACACCAGGTATAAGTTGTTGCTTTAAGGGAAGCCGTGGAGCTAGCCTGCGCAAAAACAGGAAGTAACTCCATCGTGAACATTCACATAAATAACCAAGTGCAATAAAGGAAATCAACTGATATAAAATTAGTTTTAAACGCGTCACAAGAAGCAGATAAGCTATATGAGGGGCTAGCCGCATGTAGGTGTCTGCATATCTACTGAGTACTTGGTCATTGGGTAATAGCAGAAAACGAAGTAGTGCTTGGGATTTGCCAAAATCACTCGAGGAAGAAAACCACATAAGGCAGGAAATGAGAACTTGGAGTGCTTCAGCCACCTAAAAATTTTCTAGAGTCATGTAAAAACCAAACGAAGCAAAATAAAAGCGATTCCTACTATTTGCTGTCCCGAAGAGACTGCAGCACTAAAATCAGTTAAAATGGGAGTTACTGTAAGCGACAATACAGAGAGATGGTAAGAAGATTGCGGAATCCAGAATAAGCTTAAAATATTTTTGCAGCCCTACAACTTAATAAGCTTGAGGGTATGTCAGTATTAGAGCTTTAGCCTCTTCTTAGTTTCCCCAAAAGTGGTAGAATCGTAAATTATGTCTGCTTTGGATTTACTTACAAATAAAGTTACTGCCATATGCTACTACACGGACGAATCGGCCTACGTGGAATAAACAGTTAGTCATATGAATCTAACCTGCTTCATAAAATGCCTTTGAGAGCTAAAAAAGTAATAAAGTTAACCCTGAAAGTTCGTAATCAAAGCGACATCCTTCAGGCGCATTAGTACATCAGAACACATCTCGACCTCTACTCATTTTGAATGGAATCGAGGAAGCCAGGAAGTGTAAAGGGAGCAAGTAGAGAGGGGGGGGGGGATTTCGCTAAACGTACCAAGAGCGCATGAAAGATGGCAAACTTTCTTTGATATGACATTTTGCAAATATGTAACTCAAACTCCTTTGATGAATACCTATGTATTTGTAAAAACGGATGGTTACCTGCGTTATTTCTCCCACCTTCCCGATACTGCATCGCATTTATAGAGTAGGAGTTTAGAAGTATCAGCTACATTGGCGCAAAAACGGCATGAATCGTTAGAACAGATCAAGAATTTGAATAGGTGACNTAGAGTAGGAGTTTAGAAGTATCAGCTACATTGGCGCAAAAACGGCATGAGTCGTTAGAACAGATCAAGAATTTGAATAGGTGACTTCCTGACCTGCAAGGCCATTTAAGATAGCTGCTAGACTTATCCTTAGAGGAGTTAATAAGCTTATGATATATTTTGTGATTAAGTATGTATAGCTATATCCCCCATAGCTTCCCAATAGCGTTTTTGTGTGGTGCTGCCTAGAATTGCTGTTCTATATTTGTTCTTACTTCTCCTCTAAGATTTTCTCTGTTGGTGCATCGCCATGAAGTACTCGGAACCTATTGATGTAGATGACACGGTCTTCCGGGCAGGCATGTTTGTCTGTTTGTTTCCTTCTATCCTTTTATAGCCCGGTATCCAGCGGAAGAAGGCCATGTTGTAGGTCGTCAAGGCATTTCGTCTCTCTTCGCACTCGCTGAAGTTTGGATCTCTACATACTGGCTTACAGCGATTAGTTTTACTTGGAATATATTTAGAGGTTTACGCATTTGTGTTAGTATAATTGGATCTGGTAGCCATTTGGATCCATGAAATGGTGTAGAAGGTTGTGCCTTCCCCAGCCCATATTTTTTCTGTAAAGTAGTGTTGTCGGCAGAGAAAGCTGGGCTGTGCCGCATGTGCCAACTCTTGTATGCTCGTACACAATTCCAGCCGGGGTTTTCGTTACCCCTATAAGAGGTCAAGGCTGTGGCTGTCCTCAAAGCTCTTTGCCATTAATTTGTGATAGCTTCTGGAAGACTAAAACGTCAATGAACTCAATGCTTATTGTTATTCAAATGACTTAGTTGTCTACGTCATATACCATGAGGACCTCATTTGGTAATTCAAAAATTATGTTCTGGGTGCACCACCGTCCACCACTTTGCCAGAGAAGGAGAGGATTAACTAATTATTTATCACAAGACGAGAAATACTGAATAAAAGACTCGACTGGAACTCATAACGGTTTCTAACAAGGATACAGGATATAGTATTTTATGCTTACCAAAACTGTTTTTAGCAAAACATGAGAACAGGAGTAACTCTGCGTAAACCTGACCGCTCGATTTGTGTTGGGTTTATTTAAAAGAGGAGATCCTTGCAATTTACGAGTATAATTACCTTGAAAGCAGGAGAAACTCCGTTGGAGAACTTAAGCCATTGATTAATAATGACCAAATGTATTTTTTAAAATGTCTATTTTATAATTTCCATGTATGGGATAGGTTCAAATATGTAGTCCTAACAAATAAAGGCATACTCTAAATAAATCATACTCAAAGAATTGAGCACCAGCAAGCAAAAAATTTGAAAAAGTAGAAACGAACGCAAAAATTTATTGACAGCAGCTATTAAGGACTAGAGTTTTTTGCAAGAAACAGAGATAACGAAAGGACGGCATAAAAGTAGTCTACACAGAGAACTGTTTGTCCGAGTGCCTAGAGTGACAGGGCCAAGGTGTTGTAGGCAAGCAAGTAAGTAAATATGTTTACATACATGTGTTGTGTAAGTGCAATCTGCTTCAAATGAAAAGCACCCACACAAAAGCTAGAAGCAAGAGTGAAAACGTAGGGAGAAATAAACACACTTGGTCAAATGATGCTGTGTGTCACAGGCAATTAGAACTTTTCTACAACAAACTAGAAAACGAAGCGAAGCGTATCGAAGCGAAATGTAACGAAATGTCAAATTGACAGCAATTACACAATTTCAATTGTTCATGTACAAAAACAAAACCAAAAGCAATAGCTATACAGTTAAAGCAGTGAAAATCATTTAGCGTAGGAATGAAAATGAAGAAGTGAAGGCTACGAGGCAGAAGAGGAAAGCATAGAGTAAATTTGAGCAGCAGTTGTCTCTGGGTTCCGGCGCAATTAATGGGCATACTTAAGTGAATGGGACAAAATACACATACACATAGACACTCACGCTCGCTAACCATCAGCATACATACATACATGTGTGATTTGCGCTATGTACGGTCTCCGTCATCATGTGAATTCTGCTGCTTCAAGTCCCAATTCAAGCTAAAATGCCCAAAATCAAGTGAAATTGATATTATTTCGACAATCGGGGGTAATGCAGCGTACAGGGCATGCGAGGCGGACGATGTGTGAGCAAATGAGGCGAGTTGTCA
>NW_016188760.1:0-4071 GCF_001687245.7 Rhagoletis zephyria
TAAGGTCAATAACATAGGAGCAATTCGGAATAGCGAGCTGCTGTGGAAGTACAACATTACGAAATGCATTAAGTTAGCCCCAACGACACTTTTTACTTACAAAAAAGATAAATGAAATACTCGCATCACGGGGATTCTCTCCCAGGGTAGTACAATGAAAATGTTCGGAGTCGTATACTTTATGGTGGCTTAGTATGGTGGCCTACACATGATATCAATAGCACCTCATAAACCAGCTATTAAGGCAGGAATTTCTAAAAAGTGGGACTCTGCTCTTGGACGCCCCGAATTCGATGAAGCATCTACCTCCGATTGATCTTATTGCTCGATATTTCGGCGAAAATACTTCATCGAGGGAACCACAGGCGCTGTTCGGCTATGCTAAGCACATCGGCAATAATCTCTATTACATATGAGTACCTATCAGCACTAAATTGTGATATTAACACCACAGGACTGCGAGAGCTATATGAGCAATTTTATAAACTTTACACAGATGATGCAAAATTTGAAGGGAGTGCCAGAGGAGGAGCAGTTTTTTCAGCTGTACACGGGTTGGGGATATGTTTCGTCCCCCCTTTCCACTGCAGTGTATGTCGAACTAAAGTGTTGGCCATTCAGGAAGCAGCTGGGCCCTTGCTCAAAGACATACATCGGGAAACAAGTCTTCATCTACTCTATCAGTCCAGCAGCCGCCAAAGCTTTACCTGCGCATAGACAATGCACAGATCATTACTTAATGCTGTCGCAGACTTCTAAGATGGTCCTGCATAATATGGTTCAACTTATATGGATGCCTAGAAACTGCGGTATTGAGAGCGATTCCAAAGCTGATTAATTAGTGAGAAAATGCTACAACCTTACAGAGAAGGATGTCAATCGGCATAGGCATATGAGTGGCCAGTTTTAAGCAGTTTGTAAAAGATCGTCCTCTGAATGTCTAATTTTTAAAAAAACGCCACGAGGTTAGGGGTGGACACACCGGACCATTTTCGTAGTTCTACGCACATGGAAAAAGAGATCTCGAAAACAATCCCCTACTCCTCTTTAAACCAGTTTTTGGAGTCAGTAAAACTGAGCAGCTGCGTATGCTGAACTTTTCCGCCTAAATCGTTTAGAAATTCTTTGCGCAAAAATTTTTCTCATTCGCACAGTCAGTGGCTGTCAGTCTCAGGACATTCGCACCGTAAGTGCCTGACAGTCTCCGGTTCTTCTTCGTTAAGGCAGCTCCTGCAGTAGCCATTATCAGCCATACCTAACAACTCTGCGTGCGTCCCTAAGAGTATGTGTCCGGCCAGTAATCACATGGCTAACGATAATTCATTCCCTTTTAATGATAGCAGCTCTCTTATGTCCCACTCTGGACACATCAGTTTACCTGCGTTCCGTGTACTTGAGTACTCCCACCTTGTATGGGCTTCTTTTAAGTAAAATTCCCTAATTATGAGCTTGCAGGAAGCCTTCCTTGTTTGCTTTCCCATTTCCAGCGAACTTCTCTGCCATCTCATTTGGGGATTTGCGCCATTATCCGAATTTATAATGACGGAATCATAAACTATATTTATTGCGGCCGCTATATGACTTAGACTGTTAGTAGCTTCTTGTATAGACGCTAGTTCGGTCTGAGAGACACTGAAATGGTCTCGAAGGCGGAAGGACCAGTCCAGCGCTATTTGTTCAGTGTATACTCCTCCACCTACCCTGCTATCTAGCTCGAATCCATCAGTGTAGAACTGAATAGAATTTTCGTACCCCGGGACTCCCTTTGACCGTGATTTTCTACTGGGTATCTCTGTGTGATATCCCTTACCCTCTGCTATAACTGGATCCGCGGGACACTAATAACAACACGTTTAGATGTAATAACAATAATTTTCTATCAATATACATAACTACATATACATACATATAAACTATACAAATAGATCTCTTCAAAGCTGTTCCAACAAATTGTAAGTACGTGCATACAAACCTACGTAAATGCAAAATCATCAAAAACTAGCTAATCACTTCTCAAAATTCACTACAATGCGATTTTCAGTTTATTGCGCGAAGGGATTGTGTGGATTAGCGCCAGGTATGTCGAGATTACCGCCCGTAGTCTGATAAGTGCCGTAGCTGTTGCCANACCTGCAGAAGAGAATAATATGATCCCCTCATCCCATATTTTTGTACTTTTTAAAGACGTTTACCTGACGCGGGTCCTCCGTAGGTGGCAATTCCGAAATGAAGCCTTGATCTTTGCGATAGAAGTTCACGAAAACGAAAACACCCAAGACCACAAGACAAGCCAAGCCATAGCCGCGGAATGTTTCCGTAGTGCCATAGTATGTGACGAACATGCCACCAATGATCGCACCACAGCCACGTCCTAGACCGTGATGTATACCCTGTAGTACGCCTTGGGCCGAGGCTCGCAAATGTTTGGGTGTACAGTGTGCAATGTACGAACAGGAGGCGGCCCAAACGGCGGCATGTGTGATACCCTGCATCAGCTCGAATGGCAAGACCATCCAAGGATTGGTCGCGTAGGAGATGTACAAGAAGCGTAACACATTACCAACCAAGCCCAGGCACAACACTTTGATGTGACCGATTTGTGTGATGAAGCGGAAACTGTAGAAATATGCAAAGATCTCGGAAACGTGGTTGATCACAGAGGCAACACCGAAGAGCGTGGGGGTGCCGCCATAATCTTGCAGATGCCAGAAGAGAAACGTGAAAATCAGACCGATGCCGAAGCCCATGAACCAAGCGACGAATAGGAAAGAAATGGTTTTCATATCCTTGAAATGTGTCAACACGGTCAGCCATTCGGGCATTTCCTTAGTAGTTTGAGCAAATATTTTCGACTGTGCACCCACTGCGGCCTGTGGTGCTTTGCCAACTGCAGTCGTACCACTACCAACCGCTAATGAAGGCAAATTAAGCTGCGCAGCTAACTCGGCCATAGACTCATCTTCGGCTTGCTTATTTGCCGTGGCATCCGGATTCTCGGCTGTCTGTTGGTCAAGTTCGATCGGATCATATTTAAATGTGATCTTTGAGGCCGACGCTATGGCACAAGTCATCAAAATCGAGAAAATGGCAAAGCAAATATTGTAGTTCTTTTCCATGTGACCTGCGCCGCAAGGATGATGTGAAAAGCGTGTCGAATGATCGAGTACAATGCCGACAACGAACATGGAAATGCCCCAACCGAGTGAGCCGAACATGCGTTGATGGCCATACTTGTCTGCATCGTCGCCGAGCAAAGTAATGACGGCTGAGTCGGCGAGTGTGATGGCTGGAGCGCTGAAGAACTCACCTATGAGTATGACGAGCAAAAGCAGGAAGAATGCTTTTTGGATGTCCTACGAAGAGGGAAGATAAGTAAAACAAAGTATTGTGGAAAATACTTTGCAATATAAATAAATACTCACTGGTGTGCGATATACCATGGACGAGAATATCGGGCTAACATAGTCACGATGCTGTTTATCATCGTAATTGCTGACAAAGTTTATATGGATGGGTGATATGCCGGCGTCAATACGAGGAATAAGCGAACGTTTGCGTCTTGAGGTAGAAAGAGATTGAATAATTGAATTATAGGCGGTTTAGCTAAGACTCTAGAACACTCAAAAGATACACAACCCCTAACACTGACCCAAAATTCGTCTACAAACAACTTCACCTACACACTCACCTCCTATGCGACTCCTCCACCACTTCGTTGGCCGGCATTGTGGCAACACCTTGCAAAGCTGCTAGTGAGTTGATGCTCTCCACGCTCTCCTTATTCATGTCGGCCATATCATAGGCGGAAAGATCACGTTTGGTGCGTGTCAGAGTCAAAACAAAATCCGTCTCATTTTTACGTTCGATACAATTCACAGCTTCTGGTTTAATGAAACTCAACGGTATGGTGAAGAGAACCCAACAGGCGAGCGAACCCAAAAGCAATTTTTTACCTTGGCGGCAGCTAAAAATTGTCATAGTAAGTGAGATTAAGTAACAGTTATGCAGCGTACAACAGCTATTTACCGATCTGCATAGGAACCCCAGAAGGGCGCCGATAAGAACTCCACA
>NW_016188761.1:0-4070 GCF_001687245.7 Rhagoletis zephyria
TTTGTTTGCAAAATGCATTTATTTAAGTTGAAAGAAGACAAATTCATTTATTCTTACTCGCTCTCTATCTTCCAAGACGAATTCATATATTTTTATCACGAATTCATATATTCATGTGCTAGCAAGAGTATAAAAACATAAAATTACCTTATAAATTAAAAGCATAAGTATCATAGTAAAACTAAGTGCATAAACTCTATTTTGCGTTAATTGAAATCATGAAATGGTGTTCACTCATTCAGTTTCTACTCAAACTGCTCCTGTGACACTACCTTATATATATTGGCCTTGCTATCATCCTCACATATGTTCATCAGAGTATACCAACGAAGGACGAGTTAATTCAACTCTACTCTACTCTAGAAAATTACAAGCACAATGACAAACATGAACAAATGTACAACAAAAACAAAATTTTTGACACTCAGTACAGCTCGCATTTATATCAACGAGCAGCTTTGCTAGCTCTAATTAGATTTGTTTTTGTTTGTACTATATATGTGCATATATACATGTACACAAACATATGTACATACATACAAATCAGGGTTGTTGCGAATATTCGCATTCGCATTCGCAACCGCGGAGCTTCCGCATTAATTTTAACATTCGCATTCGCTTTCGCATTCGCAATAATCAATGCGGATCTTTTGCGAATGCGAATATTGAAGGGACCGAAAATAACAGTTATTTTCTTTACGAGTTAAACTTGGCCAAATATTTTTTATTCCCAACTAAAAGCCCTTTCCGGATAATAAACAAACTGCGTATCCAAATTAAACAAGTTTGGTATCAAATTAAAGAGGACTTAAATAGCTTTAAAACTGATGTCTACATCCATTTTCCAAAAATTTATAATATTCTTATTTTTCGCGTAAAAATGATTGTACATATCAATTTTGAGTGAGTAAGCTTCAGTAGTTACTAAAATATCTCAGTTTTCGTATTTTTGAAAACTACCGTTATATGGTTATCATCCAATTTTGCCAATTTTCAACACCATCAAAAGAAGTACACATACCAAGTTTCGTTAAGATATCTCAATTTGTACTCGAGTTATCGTGTGCACAGACGATTATTCTTTTCATTCTGATCATTTGTGTATACATTTGTCTATATCTATCTCGATTCGTTTTGCCTGTTACAAACAACCGTTATGTGAACAAACAAATTCGCATCCGCGGATGTCTAAAATTTCACATTCGCAACATCCCTGATACAAATATATATACAACCATTCAAACATATGTACATACACGAAAACATTGCTGTCCATAAGTACATACATATGCCCATCAGTACATCAACGAAGCCCATTTGCTTCATCATAAAGATATCTATACAAACATATGTACATATGTACGAATGGATGTAGTTACGCGAAGCACGCTTGCATCATTTATACATATATTGCTTGGAAGCGGCAGANTCAACTCTACTCTACTCTAGAAAATTACAAGCACAATGACAAACATGAACAAATGTACAACAAAAACAAAATTTTTGACACTCAGTACAGCTCGCATTTATATCAACGAGCAGCTTTGCTAGCTCTAATTAGATTTGTTTTTGTTTGTACTATATATGTGCATATATACATGTACACAAACATATGTACATACATACAAATCAGGGTTGTTGCGAATATTCGCATTCGCATTCGCAACCGCGGAGCTTCCGCATTAATTTTAACATTCGCATTCGCTTTCGCATTCGCAATAATCAATGCGGATCTTTTGCGAATGCGAATATTGAAGGGACCGAAAATAACAGTTATTTTCTTTACGAGTTAAACTTGGCCAAATATTTTTTATTCCCAACTAAAAGCCCTTTCCGGATAATAAACAAACTGCGTATCCAAATTAAACAAGTTTGGTATCAAATTAAAGAGGACTTAAATAGCTTTAAAACTGATGTCTACATCCATTTTCCAAAAATTTATAATATTCTTATTTTTCGCGTAAAAATGATTGTACATATCAATTTTGAGTGAGTAAGCTTCAGTAGTTACTAAAATATCTCAGTTTTCGTATTTTTGAAAACTACCGTTATATGGTTATCATCCAATTTTGCCAATTTTCAACACCATCAAAAGAAGTACACATACCAAGTTTCGTTAAGATATCTCAATTTGTACTCGAGTTATCGTGTGCACAGACGATTATTCTTTTCATTCTGATCATTTGTGTATACATTTGTCTATATCTATCTCGATTCGTTTTGCCTGTTACAAACAACCGTTATGTGAACAAACAAATTCGCATCCGCGGATGTCTAAAATTTCACATTCGCAACATCCCTGATACAAATATATATACAACCATTCAAACATATGTACATACACGAAAACATTGCTGTCCATAAGTACATACATATGCCCATCAGTACATCAACGAAGCCCATTTGCTTCATCATAAAGATATCTATACAAACATATGTACATATGTACGNGTAAAACTAAGTGCATAAACTCTATTTTGCGTTAATTGAAATCATGAAATGGTGTTCACTCATTCAGTTTCTACTCAAACTGCTCCTGTGACACTACCTTATATATATTGGCCTTGCTATCATCCTCACATATGTTCATCAGAGTATACCAACGAAGGACGAGTTAATTCAACTCTACTCTACTCTAGAAAATTACAAGCACAATGACAAACATGAACAAATGTACAACAAAAACAAAATTTTTGACACTCAGTACAGCTCGCATTTATATCAACGAGCAGCTTTGCTAGCTCTAATTAGATTTGTTTTTGTTTGTACTATATATGTGCATATATACATGTACACAAACATATGTACATACATACAAATCAGGGTTGTTGCGAATATTCGCATTCGCATTCGCAACCGCGGAGCTTCCGCATTAATTTTAACATTCGCATTCGCTTTCGCATTCGCAATAATCAATGCGGATCTTTTGCGAATGCGAATATTGAAGGGACCGAAAATAACAGTTATTTTCTTTACGAGTTAAACTTGGCCAAATATTTTTTATTCCCAACTAAAAGCCCTTTCCGGATAATAAACAAACTGCGTATCCAAATTAAACAAGTTTGGTATCAAATTAAAGAGGACTTAAATAGCTTTAAAACTGATGTCTACATCCATTTTCCAAAAATTTATAATATTCTTATTTTTCGCGTAAAAATGATTGTACATATCAATTTTGAGTGAGTAAGCTTCAGTAGTTACTAAAATATCTCAGTTTTCGTATTTTTGAAAACTACCGTTATATGGTTATCATCCAATTTTGCCAATTTTCAACACCATCAAAAGAAGTACACATACCAAGTTTCGTTAAGATATCTCAATTTGTACTCGAGTTATCGTGTGCACAGACGATTATTCTTTTCATTCTGATCATTTGTGTATACATTTGTCTATATCTATCTCGATTCGTTTTGCCTGTTACAAACAACCGTTATGTGAACAAACAAATTCGCATCCGCGGATGTCTAAAATTTCACATTCGCAACATCCCTGATACAAATATATATACAACCATTCAAACATATGTACATACACGAAAACATTGCTGTCCATAAGTACATACATATGCCCATCAGTACATCAACGAAGCCCATTTGCTTCATCATAAAGATATCTATACAAACATATGTACATATGTACGAATGGATGTAGTTACGCGAAGCACGCTTGCATCATTTATACATATATTGCTTGGAAGCGGCAGAGCTGAAATGCGAAATGAGTTCGTTCATACATACAGGGTGTCCCAGAAGTAACGTGCCAAACTTTAGGGCAGTCAAAGTTGGGGAAGAAAATATCAAAAAGTTAAAAATCCAGAAATAGTCCTAATTTTATGATGGTTTCTTAATATATTTTAACTACATTGCATTTGAGTATGGAGAGCCAACTATCTGGAAGTATTTTACATAAAAAATTTACTAAGTATTGCCCGGTTTGTAGTTGCAGTTAAAGAAAACACATGAAAAGGCACGATTTTTTTTAAATTCGAAAAAATGTAAATATTTCAAAAACGGTGACACTTTTACCTGAAAATTTTTTGTTTATCAGTGAGCTCACCCCCCCACCTACCT
>NW_016188762.1:0-4070 GCF_001687245.7 Rhagoletis zephyria
GCCTATTCAGAAAGAAGTTCTGCGCAGAAATACTTCGGATTCTTTTTGTAGCAATACAGAAAGGAGAAGGAAGTGAGGGTTGCAATCCGTAATTATCTAGGTGGGCTTTCAACCCCCAAAATTGGTCACAGTTTTGGAAATGGGGGTACCATTAGACGCGTCTGGTCCTCAATAACAAGAATCCGAAAGCGGAAATTAACTTTTTTTACCCGATCAAAGATTATTAACAAAAAATTTTGGGGGTTGAAAGCCCAACTAGATAATTATCATATATTCTTAAACTTTGATTTCGCCCAGACATTTATTTTAACTATTTTTTCGAAAACTACTTAGGTCGAGACATGAAAACTTTAGTAGGCCATGAAATAAAAAAACGAGCTAACTTTTGCAAATCCACCGAGTGTTTTATTACTGGATGGGTATACTTTCATAGAATGTTAACAAAGTCNTTTCGGCTGTCCCACAGTGTAATTTGAGTTTAACTTTTTAGACAGGTGGCCACTCTCTTCAAGCAGCTCAAAAATATTTAAATTGTTGCATAGTATTTTAAGCACAACACTTTTTAACTATAGTCGACTTTTCAAACAGGTGGCACCCCTCCTAAATGTAATTAAAAAATAAAGTTTATTCAAAACCATTTCGATTGATACCCATATTGGGGTAATTTATTTAACTTATTAAATAATTTGATTTTGATGTTCTTACATATGGCACAAAACTAAAACCATATTACACATGTACAGGGCAAGCCCTTTCATTTGACACCTACCTCCTTTTTGAACGAACGATACAGATTTTATGACTTNCTAAGAAGTTTAAATAAAAAAACAAATTGGAAAATTCGAAAAAATTCGAATTAAATTGAATTTGCCCCACCAAATTTCGAATCGAATAATCGAATGGTTGGGCGAAATTCGGAAAAAATCGATATTCAACACCCCACTACCCATCCCTAGTTTGGTGGTTGTCAGAAGGTATACTTCCATTGCCGTCTTAAGTAACCTACACTCTAAAAAAATTTTGTTTAAATTTGCGCATATTAAGGGTGGTTACCAGTTTGTTCTCTTAATAAATGCAAATTTACATACCATGTTAATTAAATTAAACACTGCTTGTTTACTTTTACTTATCATATGTGTGGCGTAGAAAAAAAAATCAAATTTGTTTTTTGAGTTCTAAACATTTATTGTTCACAATTTCACAGTTTACAAATAAAACCTTAAAAATTTCCTCTAAAAAATGTTTGTTTGAATTTACGCATACAAAGAGAGGTAACCAGTTTCCCCTCCTAAAAGTGAATAAATATGAGCACTTAATATTTAATAATAAAAATAATAGATTGGCGCTTACACATATGTTAGCGTTTGGCCGAGCTTCTCCTCCGACTTGTGGCGTGCGCCTTGATGTTGTCACACAAAGCGGAGGGACCTACAGTTTTACGTCGACTCCCAACGGCGATTGTATTTTTATGAGAAGCTGTTTTTCATGGCAGAAATACACTCGGAGGTTGCCATTGCCTGCCGAGTGACGACCGCTGTTAAGAAAAAACCTTTTTCTATATTTTTGCGATGTTGCTTTGACCAGGGCTTGAACCCAGGGCTGATGAGTGAAAGCGCGCACTGCTTACCACTACACCACAGCGGCCGATCATATTTACTATTTGTAAAAAAATATATTTTTACTTTCAAAATGTTTGTAATTTTAAACATTTCATGTGTATATTTATGTGTATATTTTGAACAACTCATGTTCAAAATCAAATCTTCAAACATCTTGTCCGTATATTTGCACAGATTCTGTTTGAAAGATAAACAATATTCAGTAAAAGTTTTACATGCACTTTTTAGAGTGTAGCAAAAGCGTACATGCATATAAAGATGTGTAATAGTTTCAGTGCGTTTGAATTTTTCCAATATACCCAATTTTTCTTCATGACTATGCGATTGATTTTATATATCTTGTACATACCAAGTTCCAGTACCTTACCATGAACACTTCCAGAGATATGCAGTATGAAAATTTCGGTTTGTATGGAAGGTGCCACGCCCTGTTTTTCCAATAACCGCAATTTTTCTTCATGAGTATGCGCCTGTTTTCATATATCTCCATACCAATTTCGATTACTCTACTATGAACACTTCCAGAGATATGCAATATGAAATATTCGGTTTGTATGGGAGGTGAACCGCCCCCTGACCCTAGCGGTATGAAATCTACTTTACATCCGATTCTCATACCTACCATATATACACAAAACATTTCTTGAAAATCGGTCGAGCCGTTTAGGAGGTGTTCGACCGCTAAAACCGTAACGATTTTTATATATTAGATATAACACTACAAAAAAAAATGTATGAAAAGTTCCTTTTACAAGCCTTTTATATTTTTAGGGTCGCTGAATTCGAACCTGAGTCCGTTTTGATCCATCACGTCAGAAGTTTTATCAAAAAACATGGGGAACTTTATGTGACTAATATTGACGGATTGACTTTCCTCTTGGTTCTTGAGGTCGCTGGTTACGAATATGAAGTCAGGTTTTTAAAATTCAAAATGGCAGATCCAATATGGCGGTCAAAGGTACCAAATATTATAAGAATTCAAATATTTCTTAAAATTTGACTTCACGCTCGTAATCAGCATGCCCGAAAATTCTTGGATACCCAGATTAAATTTGCCCCTCAATATTTGAAAAATTTTGACTGTCACATGAAGTCTGCCATATGCTTTGAAGTTACAAAAAATCCTGACGCAAAACGGACTTACGATTCGTGTTCAGCGACCCCAAAAACATATTGAACACTCAGTCTGGGCAAAATAAACTTTCATCGGTTTTCTGTGAAGTTGCTTAAAATTTGGAACTTTGAAAAATTTTGCCTTGATAACTAGCTTAAACTTTACCAATTTATGAGCATATTATAAAAGTGTATAACAATCATTTTATAGCATAACACTGCACCCACCTATCGAGAAATAAATGTGCCAGCGGAAAAATTGATTTTAAATATACGTAACTCTGGTTCTATAAAAGCCACACACACATTCCGTTTTGGTGTAATTTTCAAAGGTATATTACATAGTATGACTTCAATGTCATTTTCAAAACCAAAACGACAAAAAAGTTACGTGGAAAAAAGGAAAACTTAGTTAAATTTTAATTATCCAGAATCACTATTTTATTAATTTTTTTAAACCTTACTTACGAATGCCACACCTGCGTGTACTATATATTTATAATACCTATAGACTGAAGATTATTAGACAAAATTATCAGCGTCCAAACATATTCGGTAAAGGGAATGCAGCGTGCGCAAAAAAAACAATGCTCGATAATTACTTTGACTCACTGGTGTTTTAGCTAGTTTTGGGATTACAACGAGTGGATTTTGTTTAAGATCGGATAAAACACTACAGTCACTCTTATTATAATATATTTTCTTTTGAAAATACCCAACAGATATAACGATTTTGACCATAGACCTACGAAACTATGCATTATAACCAAAATCAAAAGTTCTAGAGATATGCCCATATGCGATTTTATTAGCTCCATAGATTGGCACTCGTGGTATATAATGATGAGATAGATAAAAATCCTATTGGAATTTTACTACCATGTATGAATGCTAGCGATTAAGCGTAGTTTGGTTAAGGCCCAAAATTGTTCCTTCTCTAAGTTTAAAACAATTTAGACCACCATTGTTTTCAAGATGCCGGTAATCTCACAAAGTTTTACATTCCCTGCGACCTAATTTACATATTTACGTTCATGCAGGTTCCGCTTAATGATGAGTAAAATTTTTCTCGCGGTGAACTAAGCGATAACGAGCATTATGAACGCCTTGAAAATCCGTGGGCACCGAATGCTACTTTTAAATTTCCGCCCTCGATTAAACGTAATTTAAAATTTCAATTATCATGTATTAAAATGTGTTAAAGGTACATTTAAATTGTACATTTAAAATTTAAGTGCCATGCTAATATTTAAATTAGTCATAGGTAGGAAGCAGCGAAATTCTGTATGAAATAACGGGTGATTTTTTAAGAGCTTGATAACTTTTTTTAAAAAAAAA
>NW_016188763.1:0-4070 GCF_001687245.7 Rhagoletis zephyria
CACACTTCAAGCGTTTTATTTACTCTTAAGTGGCATCACAATATTATTTCGTAGCTTACGCCCAGTTTCCAATAATACTGTTATTCTTTATATTTATTTTATTTCACTTTTTTTATAGGTTTTTAGTGAATTTATCACTGACGGTTTTTGTTGTTGGTAACAAACGTGTGCGGAATCGCTAAATAGTTGTCTGTCTGCTTCGTGACCAAGCAGCTATTGGCGTGATATACGCATTGTTAAGAGTTGTTGGGCAGACAAGTAGCGTTATAAATAAATTGTGTAGGTCTAGTTTTATTTACAGACATATATAAATTGCAGATTGTCAATAAATTTAAATTTTCTTTTACATAAATAGGTACTTATGTATATACATATTTTGTTACTATTTCATATACAAAACTACCCTACCACTGGCGCATAAGTGAGAAACGCGCAGTTAGCCACAGTTCCGTTATATGGGGATGTAGCTCAGATGGTAGAGCGCTCGCTTAGCATGTGAGAGGTACGGGGATCGATGCCCCGCATCTCCAGAGAGGGAATAATTTTTTTTTTTATTTTTTACTAAAAATTAAAATTTTATTAACTTATAATTTATTTTAGTAGTTTTGTAAACCGTTTGCATGAGCTCAGAAATAGTTTTTTCGTCTTCTGACAAAACGCAAATTTCGATTTAATACGCTTTTGAGGAACGTGTGCGAAGTTATAGATTTGATTTACTGATATTAAGTTCAGCCAGATACTTATCGACTCCATTAAATTTACAATTTATCTATCGCTTGTTGGTGTTCACACACAGTCCACTGCTCGATTAGCGAAGTGCTCAAGTAATGCAAAGTAGGTTCAACTAAATTTGTCAGCCCTTTTTAATTTGAAAGCACATTCGGCAAAGCCACATTATTTTGGATACATTTGAAACTCAAACATCTTTTTAGAAAATCCTTTCTAATTTTTATTGGCACTTCAACGCATTTTCTGGTGAGGAAAACTTGTCTCTCCCTTGATAAGAGTACACTGAGAAAAAATCCAACCAAAAATTGGTTAATACATATTACCAAATTCAAACTTGAAAAGGAATCAACGTGATTTTTGGTTAATATTAACAATGCCTTGGTTGATATTTTCAACAATGATTTAGTAATATTAACCACACTTTTTATGCGTTTACATAGTTCAGAGATACAAAACAAACATTTTTGTTATCATTTTAATACGTTACCTCTGGCGGGATTTGAGCCCGCATTTTCTGAAACTGCACACTCAGCTACAGCCGCTTTTAAAATGTGTTTTCAAATGTTCAACTTTAATCAATTTTCTTCGTCGTTTTATTTGGTTCCGCACTTCACAGATGCTTTTTCGTAATTATTAAAAACCAAAAACAGAAAAAATAAAAATTATGTGTTGCGCTAACGGCATTCGTACTCGAACCTGCTAGAAAAGCCAATAAATAACAGCAAGCACCTCCGCACCTTCAGCTACAGCCAGACATACGAATTTGTTTTCAAACCTTGAATCACATTTCTTACAATCTGTGTATTAGCCATGAAAAAACCAATGTACTTTTGGCTCAGTGTAGGGATGGCAAGATTAATCAAATTATCGAGTGTTGATTTTCAAAAAGTGATTTAATCAAATCGAATTCTTTGTTCTGATTAATCGATTAATTGTGAAATAGCCATCAAATAATTTGAGCATTGCCGCCATTCACATTTTTTTTTTCATTTCAAAATCGTTCTAAAACAATTTGTACAAATTTAACGAAAATTTAATTTTTTCTTGAAAGAAAATTGAATACAAGCTGATAGGCGATTTGAAAAATTTCAAGTATGTTGGTAAATTGAAAGGCGAATTGCCCTACATCGAGAGTAAAATTTTCAAATTTTTAGTTCAAATGAAATTTTGTCAAGCTTTAGGCAGGGATCTGACGATTTGTGCATTTGTAAAGATTTGTACATTTTGACAGTTACAGAGTGTTTTTTAATGGAGCTAAACTCATTATCGATACGAATTTCTAGACAATACCTCTCTGTGACTGCTGAAATGTACAAATCTCTACAAATGTGATCTCTGCTTTAAACTTGAAAGTTGTTGAGACATTGGCAGAAATGAAGACGGTTTATCCAAAACTTTACCAGATTTCCCACAAATTATTCCACTTGATTGGTACATGACTACCCTCGGAACGTCTGTTTTCTAAAGCCGGGGCAATTGTTACAGAAAGCCGGAGCAGATTAATAAGCAAAAAGCTTGCGAAAATATTTTTTTACAAACTCATTTCGATCAAAATGTATAATTGAATGCCAGGGCGAATTCATACAAGGTGGTATTGATTCAACAAATATAAACATTTTTGTATTCTGTTTTTGCTTTTAGCGGACAATTGTCAAACACTCTGACGTTTTCACTCACTCAATAGTGAAATACAAAATTTTGACAATCACACGCTATTCACAGCTGATGAAACATCATCTTGTATGAATTCGCCATGGTGGTGAATACTGTTATAAATACAATGGTATTTCATGAATGCGTTAAGAGTTCGTGGAAAAAATACACATACTTAGATTCTTGAAAAATACGTGACGTTTTTATTAACCGACTCACAAAAAGGAGCAGGTTATCAATTCGTCGGAATATTTTTTTTTATGTATGTTACCGCATAATTCTTTTTTTAAAGCAAAGGTGAGGTAGGCCCCATACTAATTTGGTTTAAATCCGATCATTGGATCATGAAGAAATTAACGATAATCTTAAATTTTTATATAAGAATTGAAGTCGGTTTTGTTTTTTTTTTTACTTAAAAATTGCTTGTTTTACTCTGTCGTGTTATGCTAAAGAGGAACCCCAATAGAGAACCAGATCGATGCAGGAAAATTCGAGCAAGGACCTCGAACTAAACTAAACTCCAGACGATATGCTCTTAAGGAGATGGGCATCGTGCTAGCTTAGCGAACGCTAGACAAATTAAGAACACTGCCAACTGCACGGTCTTACTGGTGGCAACTCAAACTTCTAGTTAGTGCATTGACAGGACATTGTCCGATAGCTATTCATGCGGTGAGACTAAATATCACACCGGATTCTCACTGTCGCAGCTTCTTACAGGACAATGAGGTGGAGTCATCTCAACACTTTCTCTAAATATGACCAACTTTTGCAAGGCTACATTGTAAACAGCTTGGAAAGCACTCGCCTTAAAGAGTTCTTCAAGTCGGACATCTGCCGTCAGCGAAATCTTATTCTCACCATACCGCGTTTTTGGCTTTAGCTTAGCTGTTTTCCTATTTCTTTGCCATTTTCGCATTAAATAACTATTTCATTTCACAAAAGAACACCCATATGATGTAAAATATTTTGATTATTCAATAATAAAATATGGGAAAAATTATGTATACTACGGTGACCATTCGTATCGATTTTGGCGGAACATTACAGTTTTTTTTTTCATGAAGCGATTCTAACTTGAGTTTAGCGAAATATAATTCCCTCAAAAAGTTCATGGATATGAAAAATATAAGCTATAGATACAGTCGCAAAGATGTAAATAGGGAAGAGACATTTTAATATTCTTTGGCTAATAAACTTTCGATTATTATTATTACATTTTTTATTATCTTTTATGAAAGTGGAGCTCGTTATTTAACAAAGACAATGCAAGTCAAAATTTCAAACGTTGTACAAAAATTAGCTAAGTTCTAAAAAGGTTCATAAAAATGTTTAGCTTTTTAATTAGATTTATTAGAAACATTCCGGGTAGGCGGTTTCTTTGTAGCCCATTCAAAGTGCAAATTTTAAGTAGCTATGACTTACCGTGAATTTTTTTGTGGAAGGTATTGCTCATTTTCTCCATATAATAAAAAATTTCGAGCATACTTTGTATGGAAGAAAACGCGCAAACAAAAAAATTCTCAAAAATCAACGGTAAGTTCAAGCTAATTCAAACTTGCACTTTGAAAAAAAAAAAACGGTTAAAATATTTAAAATTTGTGTCAGCATTTGTTAAAATTCAAAGTTTTGAAATTTTGATTTACATAATTTGTTTTAGATAGTAAGCTACATTTTCATAAAAAATA
>NW_016188764.1:0-4069 GCF_001687245.7 Rhagoletis zephyria
GGTATTGAATGAGTATGAACAGTTGACGAACAACCAATGCCAATCCCTGATAAGCACATAATTAGCGGAACCCAACAATCAACAGCTCTATGAAAATACTCAAATACTCGCAAGCACAGTACGCTGCTTGCGGATATTTTTCAGTCGAGGTAATTGTAGCTTGCAATGCAAATACATATGTACTTCTTTTCTTGCTATTGATCGTTTTTTTACTTACGCATACTCCAAGCGGTTTGTGTTTGCCCGCACTCAACAAGAGAATGGAGAGATAAAGAGAGTAATAGCGTTTTCTTTTCTCAAAAAAAGTTCTTTTATATGGGAACTCTTGCTTTGCGTTGCCCTGAAACCTGAGAAAATGTTGCGCTCTTTATATGAGAATGAAACAGAAAATAGTTGTGTTTTCGTATTCTCCAGCAAAAAATATCCAGTAACTTGCCAGTAACCAAATTTCGGAGAGTAAGCCAATATTTACTCCCAATGAGTGAAATATGCAAGAAAGTACGAAAACGCAAAACCAGCAAGAAGTTGCTAGTTTTATGAACAGCTGATTAACTTGTTAATTTCCGATGCAGTTTTCTTAGAAAACTAGTATTTTCCATCTTATTATATATTTTAATAGGTTTATTTTGTCAATTTCCACTCTAAAAGCACCACAAACAATTATTTCGTTAATATGAATTACATTAGGCATCATGCCATCAGCTGTTTTTCTTACTAGCAAATAGTTGCTAGTAACAATTTATCCAGTAAAAATCCAGTAAAACTTGCAAGTTCAGCTGTCATTTTTGCTCTCCCAATTTCCCCTCTTTTGCTAGTTTCTTGCAAGTTTTTGCGTACGAAAACGACATCCAGTAAAAAACCAGTAAAATTAGTACTGGATTTACTGGATAGTGCGTACGCGAACAGGGCTAATATACTACTCCATCACAATTTATTTATAGAACTTAATAAAGCTGAATTATTCACTAGGCCTGTAAGTCTTTAGCAATTTTAAAGCAAAACACTTGTTTCTGATGGGGAAAATAATTGCATTTTTACAAGATTAAATTAAAAATCAACCATGCAACTCTCACCCTCACGTTTATTTGAGGGCAGTAAAGGTGGCACTTTCGCCGGATCAGAGCGCAACCTGCTGAGAAAAGAACACGACGCCTTGTGAAAGGGCTGAGAAAAGAACATGAAAATGTGACAGCGCTAACACAAGGCAGAATAAGTGCAGCCTTTTTTCGAGAAAAGAAAACGCTATAAGTAATTGCGCTGCTAACAAATGTCTTGCTGGGCGACTCAAATGTATCCGTGCAGTGTTTTATTGTTTATGCATGCCACATACACAAACTTTGAATTGTTTGCCTTTCTTTGACTTACCAGTATTCTAAAGCTATTATTATTATTATTTATTAATTAATATAATTAAAATTACAAAATTAATATAATAGCACTAGCTACCATGGCTATCGGCTTAGTCAAGGGATAATATATATAAACGTAATGTGTATTTATATTAGATGAAAGATGTTTAAAGATTTAAGAAAGTTAGACATTAATATGATATTTGATGCAGATGGGATGGAGAGGANTTATTTGATGCAGATGGGATGGAGAGGACATTGAATCGAATGTTTTTGTGCGTATAGCGGCAATACCTGAGCAATGCAGTAGAATGTGACTTATCGGCGTAGTGAAGCGAAAGGACTCTTTTTATCTCTGTCCAGTCACTCTCAAAAACGTTATACGCAACCAAGGCTGCATCCGCTCCACCCCGAATTTTTTGCCTTACATGCTGAAGGATTGCGCGATACAAAGGCTTTTCTTTGACCACTTCGTAATCAGTCAAAATGCCCTCGACGTTGTGAACCCACGAGATGTATTGAGAAGGACTACCCTCAAAAACTTGCAGCTCCTTCACACAATCAGGGAGTCTGCCAATGTCCCTCAAGTCCTGCTCCGATAGTGGTGTTCGCACCGCTGCCGGCACCCCTTGCGGCTGCGTTCTCATGCTAGCCTGTTCTACGCTACCTAACCGTCCATCAATCCTGCCCAGATTTTGGTCCAGAATTGCCCTATTAGACTCAATCCTTCCTAGCCTAGATTCCAGAGCGACACCGTTGCTTTCGATACCACTAAGTCGTACCTCAAGCCTCCTAATCTGCTCGAGAAGAGCATTAACACCCCCATTGAGCTCATTAACTTTGGTTGTTAAGGCGTCCATTTCAATACAATAGTAAATTTTTCCTTTAATTAATTATTTTTAACAGAATCAAGGCACGGGATACGCACTAACTATTTTTATAGCACAGTACGATAATGCAATAAAATTTTTCCTATTTGGCACACAGTGGCTCTTTAAGTTTATATTTATTTTATATGCGTTTTTTTTGTTTGGTATTATTTTTCTTCTTTTTTGTTGTTGCTTGAGGTTACCGCTCTTTTCTTACACTTTGACAGTTTCCTGCAAAAGAACAAGAAAAGAACCGTAAATAGGTTTGTGAAACTTTTACCGTGTTCTGACGTGAACGGCGACATGTACCAGGTTGGCGTTTCACAGTACATTAGTCTTTAAATGCTTTTAGTTCTGGTCAAGGAAGGGCTGTGTAATCCGATTCAGTCGTCAACAATCAGATTGAAGGCAACCTACTAAGGCACAGCTTGCTCCACAACATAATCTTGGACCTATCGCAATCTTCAGTGTGTTCTGATGTGTACGCTGGAAGTGCCATCGAAATCAAGGAGTGGCTGCCGTGTTCTTATGTGAACGACAACGTGCACCCAAAACGGGCGTACCTAGACTAAGACTGGTGGCTATTGCAGGATCACAAAATATGTTAACCAATTGGCTTTGTGATGGTGGATTCCGGCCTAGGAGTATAGGGACGCGGATCCGCCTAGCCAATAAGATTGCGCAAGGATATCCAGTTCTGTGACTGTGGAGGCGTCAAAGGTTTTCACTTTCTCATTCTTTTGATATCGTTAAAATTTAAATGTGTCGAAGATTTCACTTCCTTTCATTCTTTTGTTATAATATTTGATTTAAGTATGTACCTGAGGGTCTTCGGGGTCACAGGACATTTTACACTATTGTTATTCCTGTATCAGCCAACAATGACTGACAGGAGAGGGCGTAGTAATTTATAGTCTAAGCCTGAGGTTCATCGGGGTCACAGGACTTAGCAGTGTTGAATTAATTAACTTATTGCACTTATGAGCCTATTTGACAGCTTTATTTTTATTATTTAAGTTATTTGACCTCTTCTAGGAAGAGTCTTCTAGGAAGAGGAGCTTTTATACTTTGGAGTGCCCCGTGGGGATCGCAGAGCTAAGCTAATATTATAAACCGGAAGGTGGTCCTGATGGACCGCGGTTTCGAAATATTTTGTTATGTGGATGTACAAGCCTTTTGTTATAATTTTAATTTTTTATTTCACTTTTGCACTAACACTTTGCCACTACCACTTTATCACATCACTTTCCATCACCTGCAGCAATCATTCGGAAAGGATTCCCACAATTAAGGGGATCCTTCCCGAAGGAGTCCCACGGTTAAGCAGGCTCCTCACAAGGACCCACATTTCAGTGGGTCCCTGCTCGGGCGCCACTTAACGAACACGCGAATGCGTGCTCGAAAAAATTAAAGTTGGGGGCCGCCCCGCGGCCCCAGGTTTCCCTAAGGATAGAAATGAAAAGCAAGATTAGCAGTACAAGTGTATATTTACCATTCGGCTCTCCAAATAATAATGAATACAAAATATTACTTAAAGCTATCGCTAAGTATCTAAACGGCCCGAATTAATTGATTAGTTGCTGACGCTGCGCTTCCCACGATTTGCATTTTGGTTGCATAAAACCAATTGGTATCGCTTACGTTGCAGGTCAATTACCTGCACTGGCTATGCGCGTGTTTGGCGAAGTGCGGCGTCAGCACATTCGCATTAGTAAGTAGGTTGGCCCCCTTGTTAACTTAGATGTTACGTTCGCCTAAGACTAGGACATGCCCTCCTCACACACGAACACCTTCTTACAAAAAGTCCTCGGCCCACATGCTCCTTCTGCAACACTGCCAACTTAACCACAC
>NW_016188765.1:0-4069 GCF_001687245.7 Rhagoletis zephyria
TTTTGGAGAAGGTACAATAAGGAGTTGAGAAGTATTGCAAGAGTATGAGGAGACATTCCATAATTGATCAAACAATACTCGGCGATTCCAGTGCGAGACAATTCAGTATTAAATCGGAAGTGGCAGTGTTTATTTCAAAAATTATTGGTGGGTCGCGGTCGACCGGTGAATCTATTTGTTCGCAATAAGCGATGATTTGTGGTAAATCAATTCATGCAAAATATTTGCAAATTATTGTGTTGTTTTATAAATTCAATTGTGATGAAGTGAAATGTGTGTGTGGTCATGGCTACGAAAGTTAATTTTAAATCTTCGTGGAACATATATCAGCACAAAAAGAAATTCGAGGAAATGTATGCAGTAAAAAGGTGAGTACATATTTTGCTTTTAATTTTTTTATGTGTATACATCTTTGGTTTCGGTAGGAGTAACATTTGCGAAGCTGTAACGCATAGCCCAGCAGAAAATTTCGAAGGGCTTAGCATGTGTATCTATTACAGCAGAAAATTTGTATTTCCATTAGAAGCACCTTTTGTTTAGTTTCTATTGCAAATGGTTGCATACATTTAAGCATATACATAGTTAGAGGAAATGTAGTACAATTGATTATTACTTCGGGTTATGCAAACTCCGCACATGCATACGGCTATGTACCTATATGTATACATTAGACTGCATCACCAAAAAAAGTTGCAGTTTTTCCGCCGGGATTACAAAATTTATTATATATGTATTGAGACGTCCACCAATATATTTCTAAAAAATGTTATAGCCGAGTTATGCATACTTAGCTTTGCATGACAGTTAAACGGGCTTTGCGTGTAAGAGGTTGCCCAACGCATAGCACTTAACATGTAGAATTCTGTTGGGTTTTGATTTTTACGTAAAAATGGTATAGCAGTGCAAGTATGCATAACTGGGCTATTAAGATTTAAGCGAGCTGGATCGATTTGAAAATACTTCCAAAAACGGAGTTTTTTATGAATAAAAATAGTTTCTTAAAGGTATTTTTTGAAAAAATAAGTTATAGTTGCGATGAAAAAAATGCTTAAATAAACAACTTGGTATTATTAATGGGAGTCTTCTGTAGATGAAACGAGTTGTCTGTTAGAAAATTATTGTTTTTTCAGAATTCTATACCATTTCTACGAAAAGTTTGGTTTTTCCCATGTAAAATACATGGAAAACTTTGGGCGCTTTCAGCGAACTCTAAATAGCTTTTATTTAAAAATAAAAAATAGGGCATCTTTTTTGCGATATAGAACAATCTTAGGGTGTGCATAAAAATTCCGACTACTTTTTCAGATGCTTTTTTGGACCACCCTAATGAACATACATATGTATGAACTTATTTGTTGCAAGTGGTTTTGATATTCGTAGCATGATTTTAGGCATATGTTTTCGCAAGGCGAAAATTTTAGAAATACTGAAATCAATTTAATTGGGTCCGTTGATAACTGATGAACATACATACATGTATATATACATATGTATGGATCATAGATAATAGCTCTGATCCAGTACTTTTCGTGTAAAATCCAGTAAAAATTTCAAGTAGAAGCAAAAGAAAGGAAAAAAGCAAAACTTAAGAAAAAACCTTGCCGATCACCCCAAGTTGGAATTATTGGAACTTCTCTGAGCTCCTAACTGCAGTTAAGGCTTTGGTGGAAATAGCCCAGCAGCGAAAATGGTCACCGGTGGCATCGTCACTAATGAGGATTTAGTGACATCGTCGCACTTGCTGTGAATCCTAAATGACATATAGGTGACAATGACACTGGTGACAATGTCATGCAGGTGTACTCCTATCAAAGACATAACAGACACTGCCTTGCAGCGGTCACTAATAAAAAGTTCATTGCAAGATACTTTCGCTTGAATGTCATTAATGGTCACAGCATGACTAAGTCATGCAGATGACATCAACGACGAAATTACCATTTATATGAAAAGGTAATGAACGACTTCCATACAAAAGAAGCCCAAAGTCATTTGAGACGAAACTTTTCCGTACAAGACTCTTAAGTGACTGTAGCATGACATTCGCTACGTACATACAAACTTCAGTATGTATACATATATGTAGGTACAAAGCCGTATGCATGTGTGGAGTTTGCATATTCGAAAGTAATAATTAATTGTACCGCATTTCCTCTTACTATGAATATGCAAAATGCATGCAACCATTTATAATAGCAAGTAAATACAGGGTGCTTCTAATGAAACTAAAAAAATTTCTGCTGAAATTCACATGCTAAGCCCTTCGAAACCAAAGATGTATATACATCAAAAATGTTTTTACTATTTTAAAAAATTCTACCTAATTTAAAAAAACTTGTGGTATGGCTGGTTTTTAAGAAAATTTTATGAATTTTTCTAAATTTTGTAGAAATTTTGGAACCCAAACTCTATTGGCCCGACTAGTATGTTTTCCTGCGAGTTTGTTTTTATTTGTAGACGTTATTCAATCTTCTCCATATTTTATATTTACGGATGAAAAATAAATTTTTGCTCCCAGGAGTGCGAAGGGCGTGACAATTACCCTATCGTTACCATATTTCATATTTCCCTATTCCAAAGTAAAATTAGTGTACATTTCAAGTTTCAGCAAAATCAGTGCAGGTTAAAAATATTATTCCACCCGCCTACATACATATGTATATGAATGTACACGGTGAGGGTCTCAGGACCTAGTGGATATTAATGATATGCTATCGAAAAGTTAACAGGAATATCCTGAGGCTTCTGTTACACCAACTCAGGAACATCAGAAAAGCTCTCTACAGTAACCTTTCGTGAGTAAACCCCCTGGTGATGAATAATGACTGCTTACAGCTATATTTACGTTCTTAACTGAGGGTTTAAAGTGCAACTTCTAACTACGAAACGACTGTATGAAGGCTAAAATTATTGTTCTAAATCTATCTAAACTATTTAAATCAAGATTGACTTCCTTATGGTGCATTAAACCGCCCATATATTCTCTATGCATTCATGCTTGTGTGCATACCCACATCCCACTTACAAATTTACCAATTCCCACTCATACCAAAAGCCAGCCTTGCTTTGCCTGCTAAAGACCTCCGACCCTTAAGTACTTTGGCAAGTTAATTTACCTGTAAATGACCTGCGATAAACTCAAACTTCAATCATCATCAAGAAAGCCTACATAAGCCGCAACAGCAATGCTGCATGAGGCATCAAACGCTGCACTTATAGCCCACATTCGTACATTTCTTTGTATGTTTGCGCCGCTCGAGTACTGCACTGGACAGGCGGCGGCTTCGCATTTGCACTAATCGCATCACATATTAGCCCATTTAGGGCCGTTTTCTGAAGTAACCTTTAACTTTAACGCTCACTTTATATTTAAAGGTTGGATTAAAAATAAAGCTATATATAAAAATAAGCATTTCTGTTATCGGTTTTTGACGAATATATGTTTCTTGGTTATAAACCAATTTAAAACCGATAATAAAATGCTTTACTTTAGACACAATGATAAATTTTAATGCAACCTTTAAATATAAAGTGAGCTTTAAAGATACAGTTTACTTGAGAAAACGGCCCTTAGCAGCTTTTGTTTTGCAGCTACATATGTATATACAAACCGTACTACACAACTATAATGTGCATAAGTTAGCACAACGCAACATGCACAAACCTACATACATATGTATATACTTACATACCAAACAAAGCACCAAAGATGTGCGGGCATCTGCGACTCTAATATCAGCATGGTCAGCACCTTCGTTTGGCCTGAGTGGGTTCTGCACCACTTTTAAATATTCCATTTCACGCTAATCAACGCGCGATTTAAGCGATTTAGCGCATTGCCACTCCAGCCTCTAATGCCATTTGGCGGTTATTGTGGTGGTGGTGGTGTCGGTGGTTGGCTTAACGCTGGCGGCTTTNATTGCCACTCCAGCCTCTAATGCCATTTGGCGGTTATTGTGGTGGTGGTGGTGTCGGTGGTTGGCTTAACGCTGGCGGCTTTCAACTCAATGGGTTAGTCAGCGCGAAATGTTAAATGCCAAACGCCTTGAACTTGCAAGCATTGGTAACT
>NW_016188767.1:0-4069 GCF_001687245.7 Rhagoletis zephyria
AATTTGGTGCAAAAATATTTTTTCCCTTTCTCACGTGCAATCATTTGTGAATTTTCCACTTATACACATACAATTTTTTTATATAAATAACAGCATTAACGTTAACAATAACAAAAATAACAGACATTGCCAGATACCCCATCTCATCAAGTTGACACTTATCTCCAAAAACTCTTCACACGCCATTTCATGAAAAAGCTTACACGTGTAATCAACCCGTGTGGAGCCTTGAGTTATGACAGAAAGAGAGTGCCCCCTCTCTACGATAGGGCCATTCCTACTTATTTGGCTTCAGGGTCCACTACAGTCAGTAGCATCTGTGGGGAATGTGTTCCATTTCAACTGCTGAATGACATTTCCATATCTTAAAGAATTGATACATCCGCATCAAAACTAGGTTTAACAACATCAGCTTAATATGTGCGCACGCCCTAAGGGAGGAGAAGGACGATGAGACAAAAGAGCATTTCTATGACAGCTTGAGAGAAGACCTATTCGGTCCAACAGTCAGACGAAGAACAGCATATCAAGGCACCGTGCAGCCAATACCGATGCGCGTGACAATCGAGAGATGCCGAGAAAAGAGCAGGAAACAGAGACGTAGTTTTAAGAAGAAGAAAAGAGACGTAGAAAGGCTTGAGTGCGAATAGGTTGAGATCCTGGTTCTTGCACAGATGAATTTGTAAATCTGGTAACAGATATACAGAGTTCACTTGAAATATGGAAAAAACTCTTCAATGCTTTTGAATAGCGGCACGCTTGACGTAAAACAACCAAACCCAATGCATGGAACAAACACAAATTATTTGTGTAATTATATCAAGGTAGCAAAGCGGGAGGCCTCAAGTGGAACATCAGATAGCTTTTTTTGTCGAAACCAGGTACTAAGTGCGTGTACTTAGTTACATGCCCCTTTTAATCTGTTTTGAATCTGCACTATCTACGAATAGCAAGGGTTCATATTGAATTGAAATTGATATTACCAAAAAACTTTCACCTTTGAAAGTCTCATCATTACTTATGTCAGCATAATTCAAGTACATATATAAAATTTTTTATTATTCTTCACTGTTCGAACAATAAACATAACGAACTTGCTAGACGTTGTGAGGGTATGGCAACTGCATGATGACCTATTCAGTGCTAAAGGTGTTTATATAGGATAACAAAGAAAACACATTCCTTTTTTTTTGGAATAATTAATTTATGTATGTCTTGTATTTTCTATTTTTAAACTTACATACATATGTATACATTCTAAGCTCCGAAAAAACTGTTGATAACAATTTAAATACCGTTCTTAGTCTCGTCGTCATTAATCAATATACGAAAAAAAAATGCTTAACTAAGATTGTGATGCTATAGTGTTAAGAAAAAAGTGGACTTACGAGTACAATGCATTTGAGCCATAAACAAAGGCTGCCACCGTAGGGGAATTCACTTGGCACTCTCGAACTTCAAACGGGTTTGTGGGTTACTATGTTAAAGAACACACACATACATATGTACATTTTAAAAGTGCATAATTTATGTGTTATAACTTGTGGCATTGTGTAAAATATTTAAACTAAGGAATTTCACCTTAACAACAAAACTAAAAAAAAAATATGTATGTCAGCTTGACTCTGAGGTCTGTAGGTTAAGTGAAACTAATTACTTTTGACTAACTTAGCTTCACACTGCTGGCAGGCGCTAAACGGTATCTCTTGATTATTTCCTCTTTCTCTAACATTCACTTCTCACAACTCGGCACTTGGAAATTAATGACTGGTTCAACTAAAAAAAAAAAGAAACCATTAATAGTTTTTGGTTTTTCGAAATTAAACATCAAGACTGTAATTGATTTTCTCCATATTTTACAGCATAAATCAGCAGATAAATAAATAATTATGATTTGCAATGCAGCAACTTGCACTTCGTTGTCTTCCGTGTTCTGTGAATTTTTCACGCCCAAAAATTATTTCAATTCCATAGCTTTAGCACATAATCGAAATTCTATTAATCACTTAATACTATCGTACAGTAAAGGAACAAGCAGGAACAAAATAGTAATTCAAAGCGCGACCAAGTGTTTGTGGATGTGTTTGTGTGTGTGTCTCCAGGGCAAATGCCCTGTAGGGAAATCTAGACAAAAGTCGATATGCGCTTCTAGTGGTTTGTCAGTGTTAGCTTCGCGATTTCGCGAAAATCTCATTAGATTCAGCAATAGCCTCGATTTCCTCACTAGTAGTTCTAACTGGGGATTATACACTGAGAAAAAATAAAATACACACATATAATTTGTTCCTGTCGCATGTAGGCAGAGGCTACCCAGAAGCTGGTTCTATTCAGCTCGATGCTTGCCGCTACCAATTCGCCACTGCTATGCTTTGGAAGCAAAAATAAGTTTATATATAAGTTATGCCAATATGCAAGCTCGAGTCTTACCTGCGTTTTGTGAGGCAATAAGTTAAAAGTGCTTAATTCCGAGCTCGCAGATGTTACTTCACTGTGCCCACGGCTCCTGGATGAGGGCAACGTCAAGTCCACCGGCAGCCAAGCGAACCAAAAAATTCTCAGACGCGAGCTTATAAATGACGGAGGCTTATTTAGATGAGCTTCATATGAATCCGTCTGCCATCTCCTCCACCATCTGGACATTTGCATCCTTCTCCACGACCTCCTCACCCTCGGTGTTATCGGTGAGTGGGTCTTCTTCGTTGAATAGCGTCGCGAGACTGTTAAGCCTCTTCGAGTGAGTCGAACATTAGTTGCAGGGCAACCGTTCTTCATCACCGCTGCGCAGGCCGGCCTTATTACTCTCCACAGTAAGGTCCAAAGACGGCCCGTAGCTGCGGTAGATCCGAACGGTTGTGTCAGCAAACCCGATTCTGGCCACCCATTCTCTCTGCGCCATTGGTGCCATCGATTCGACGTTTAGGACCAACCAATTCTGCCTCTTGCCTTCTACTTGCTCCTCGATTTTCCCTACCTTCCTGTTATGGGTTGGCAGGTCTCTGTTGCAGCTTTTGAAAATCTACTTTATTATTTCTGGCTCCGCTGGCTTGACCAGGATCATAATCCGAGCTCTAGGTCTGCTAGGAGTCTCGTTATTGCTGACAACTTCGAGCTTGGCCCCGACCATACCTCAGTTACTTTGCTGGCCTTTGGTCTTCGCAGGTGATGACCTCTGCTCTTCGCTGGTACCAGCCGGAATCATGGCATAGGGTGTTATCCTTTAGCACTTGGAGGTAGATGTCGGCCACTTCTCTTTAGTGATAGTCCCTTCTTCTCACTATCTGTCAATGAGGGCCAGTACCTTACCGCCACTCTTAACAACGTTGCTAAAGGGGGATATTTATGTCTACCTGTTTTTGGTCTTTTGGCGACCCTATATCCCCTACTTGCTCAGCAGACCGCTGCCTCTGTGGTGCATTATCTGCCGGTTTTCCCAACCTGGCCTGCTCATCCGTCAGTTGATCGTAAACAATACAGCTACAGCGGCCTTTTTCTTACTGTATTACTTAAAAAGGGTAAAGCTCGTTTCGATATTTTATTATCGCATTTGGCATTCGTAAAATGGTTCACATTTGCATGCCCACCCGTAACAGCTCGTAACCAGGAATTATTTTTTTTATTAACTTGCCTTTTCCCTGCAGGGCCGGTTCTACTTCCCGCCGAGAGGCACGACGCGGTAGTTACCACAAATTATTACTGCCTGCAAGTGATTGTGTGTTGGGGTATGCCATCACATTTTTAAAATTACTACTGAGGCACTTTAGCGTTGAAAGATGCCGCCGTCGTGAGAGATTGAATGCAGCGGTAAAATGTTTGTGCTTTGGAAGAGAAATGCATTAAAAAATATATGTATGTACATATGTATATACATATAAAATGCAACAAGGAAAACTAAAGAGGAATTAAACACAGTCTGGTTGAGAAATTAACTATGTACGCGGTGCGTATTAGAAAGCATTTACAGACTTTTGTATGCTTTCCTCATTCCAAGCACCGCCACCGCCAACACCAGCATCACCTTCGCCAATTTTCATAGCTACCGCATTGAAGTAGGTACGTTCCATGATGAACT
>NW_016188768.1:0-4068 GCF_001687245.7 Rhagoletis zephyria
AAAATATTGTAAAAGTGTTATGTAGTTTGTTCAACAATCAATGTGGGAAAACATGCTTTTGTTTGCTGTTTGACATGCAAGGGCAAGTCAGGCTCTCCTTTTAAGTTGCTGTAAACGATAACATCAATGTGAACAAAAAGTATTAGACGAACGTATGCATATTAATATGCACGGAGGTACATATGTGCAACTAAAAAATACGAATTAATAGCAATAGTACCGCGGGGCTCAATGCTACGTCTCAAATCATAGAAACTATGTAGGTTGGCCCAGTGGTTGAAATTCAACCACTTTATTGAGGGGAGTTGAGTTATGGTGAAGTGAGTTCAGTTGAGGTGAGTTTAGATAAGTTAAGGTGAGTTAGGGTAAGTTGGGATGAGGTGTGATAAGTTGAGGCGAGATAAGGTCAGTTGAGGCGAAATGACATTACATGGGATGAGTTGATTTGCGGTTTGTTAAAGTGAGGTGAGGTGAATTGAGTTTAGACGAAATGAGGTGAGTTAAGGTGAGATGAGGTAAACTAAGAGTTGAGGTGAAATGCGATTAACGACATAACAGCTCTGATCCAGTACTCCACGAACCTACAGGTTTTTACACAGACTTGCAGGAAGTTACGGGAAAAATGATGTCGTACTCCAAAATCCTATAAATGAGGGCGATTTTTGGAGAGTTGTGTAGAGAAGAAAGTTTCAGGATTTTACCCGAACTTTTTCTTTTGGTAAAATCATGGAAGGTGTCTAGCGATCACTGGTTGACGTTTATACAGGAAAAATGCGTTTTTCTTCCCCTACTTTTTGTTGTTACTCACTTTTTACTGTCAATTCAGAGAGTAATTTTGCTGTTTGATATTTTTACAGGATTTTACACGAAAAGTATTGGATCAGACCAAACATAACGTGACCTATCTCATTATTCAGTTTTATCTTTTTATTTGTCTCTATTTTTATCTCTATCACTTTCTCTATCTCCATCTTTGTCTCCATCGATATCGGTTCGGTATCGAATGGCACATACGATAATTTCGCCCTCAAGAAAATAATCATGGTATGGTTAATTTGGCGTAACTTACGGGGTCTTAGCTATAATATTTTACCAGGTGATGCGCTGTTGGATGTAGAATAAATTTGAATAAAAAGTCAATTACGAAAAATGGCACTTACGACAATTTCGATCGAAGTAGTCGATATGTACATATGTATGCATGTATGTAGATAAGGCATGTTTGGAAGCTTTCGAGGAAAAAATGTAAAAGTAACGGATAAACATATACATCTGATTTTATGCCCATTGTAAATAAATAAAAAGTAAAAAAATTTTTAAATAATTTCAAATTGAGAATTTAACAACAAGAGAATACTGCAATTTTGAGAGATTTCAGAAATTCAATGAAAATATGTACATATGTACATACAAAGGTATATATTTTCCGATCATTTCAAAAGTGTCTGAGCCTGATATTGAAGCCCAACGAGAGTGTGCATCATGAAATGAATGATGTTTAATATCCTTTGCAACTAATGTCCCGCTTTGTTGCATAAAATATTTCTAAAGCTCAATCAAATATCTTTTAGTAGAATGGAGTTGCAGCTGCGTTGAATTGACGTTGAGTAGAAAGGAAATGGCTGCAGCCTCAATTTCCGCTGTCATTCGCAAACAATTTTGGTAATAAAATCATAGTTATATAAATATGTATGTATGTACATGGTTGCTTGTTAAAGTACATACATATGCACATACATAAGTATATATACTAGGGTGGTCAAAAAATGCATGTTAAAAAGTAGAGTCGGAATTTTTATGCTCTCACTCCCTAAGATTCTTCTATACCGAAAAAATATATCCTTATTTTTTACTTTGTGCGTAATAATATTTGTGCGTGTACATATATACACATTAGGGTGGTCCAAAAACAGTAATGTCGGAATTGTAATGCTCTCACCCCCTAGGATTACTCTATATCAATATACATATATATACCCCAATTTTCTTTATTTTGAAATCAAAAAATATTTACAAGTCGCTCAAAGCGCTCAAAGTTTTCCATGTATTTTCATATAGGGGAAAAAAAAATTTTCGTAGAAATGGTATAGAATGCTGAAAAAACAATATTTTTCGATCGGAAAACTCTTTTTCTCTTCAGGAGACTTTCAATAGTAATAGCCAATTGTTTATTTAACCACTTTTTCATAAAAACTATAATTTCTAGTCCGCCAAAAATCCCCAAAAACCCCGAAAAATGCAATGGGGGAGTTTTCTGAGTTTTCCGATCGAAAAGTATTGATTTTAAAAAGTTCTATACCATTTCTACAAAAATTTGTTTTCTTTCCCCACATAAAATACATGGAAAACTTGTAGCGCTTTCAGCGAACTCTAAATATTTTTTGACTAAAAAAAAGGGTATAGCTTTTTTCGATGTAGAACAACTCTAGGGGGTGAGAGCATTAAAATTCCAACTTTACTATTTTTGGACCACCCTAATATACATACATATATGCATACATAATAATAATGCACAACTTTTAGCCGGAAGCAATTTTTGTAGTACAGCTAATAGCTGCACTGTAAAGGTCCTTTGCTGTACATACATACATACATGGGTAGCTACATATTCGTACAAATTTGTGAGTTTTTTTTCCATTCAACTGCCATTTAGCGCAGCTGCTGTTAACAAAGGTTGCTAGGGGAGACTAATTTTTAGGGTAAAAAGCGGAGTACTTTTCCATTTTGTGCACATGTTTGAGCCGGATGTCGTGCATGCATTTACATACATACTTACCTATACTATCAGCTCATCGTTCTTCTCCATATGCGCGAAAAATATGTATTTATATATGTACATACATACATGTGTATCCCTTTAACATTTTTGAATATTGACAATTTTGACAAGAATTATGTGCTAAACGTGTTAGACGTCATAATGATGTGTCTTGTCCTTTTTATGTAACTAATGGCAAATTGTACTTGCTCATTGTTGTTTTTTTTTCCTCAATTTGTTGCATGTTCAGGTAGAGCAGACGATGTCTGGAAAAGCATAAATCAAACAAGTAAAATTAGTTTACATGCTTAGATATGTATTTACATATGTATGAGTGCAAAGGTGGGTATGAACCCACGGGTATGCATTGCTTTTTGCTTATTAAAAATATATCTTTTATGCAGGTCATACTGAGTTTAATCTTTTCATTATTTTCGTGGGAAATTTACCTTTCGTTGTCCAGTTATGAGCGCTGATTCGAAGCATATTTTTACAGGACATCATTTTGCAAGCCTACCTCAAAAACAGAACAGTGAAATGATATCTATTTCCATACATATACTTGTTTTACTAAGTCCTTTAGTTATAAAATATCTAGCATTAATCACTTAATCTTCCTTGGGTTTCCGAAAAATGCATTGAGCAACTGGACAAAGAGGGGAGAGTTGTCGCTTGGGCTACATCTCGACGCCCATTTCCTGGCAAATCCGGAACCCTGTAGAATTAGCGGCACAAATCCCATTGGCTGCTCTGTTTCTACTGGAGAAACGACGCCTGCTTAATTCCTTTAAATCACCGCAATCTGAAGGCATTACTGTTGCTAAGCACAGAAAGCGTCTAACTTGTCAAGTTATTGGCTGACTCGTACCTCCATACGCGAGCTCAATATATAGAGGATACGTCTCATGAGCCTGGAGGAAGGTGAGGGTAACTTTTATGCCTAAAGCAGGAAAGTCCTATCAAGTATACCCGAGGGAATTCTGACCAATTAGTCTCTATTCCTTCCTACTCAAGACCATGGAGAGGCTAATTGACCAATATATATAAAAAAAAAGGATTCCTCGGAAGAGACTAAGCATTTCTCAGCATGCTTATATGAAGGGTAGGTCCGTGGAATCCGTCCTGCATTCTGTGTTTTAAGATTATAGAAGATTCCAATTCACCGAGGTTTANATGTGCTCGTTCTCTACCCATGCCTGCACATTAGACGGCACCTTAGTTGTATGGAGAAATGTTCCTTTGTTCATAAAAACGTGCCCTCCGAATAATTTTTAAAATCGGACAACGGAAATAAGTGTCTCGAAAGGCCT
>NW_016188770.1:0-4068 GCF_001687245.7 Rhagoletis zephyria
AACAATTTTCGACGTTCCTCAAAATTTGCGGTTCAGTCGCTGCTCGCTGGACGATTTCCGCACGACTCCACAGCGTACAAGGAATGGGGTGGCATTGAGAAGGTGGAGGGTGGAAATGACGGATGCATGTATATAAGGGAGCAGTTGGAAAATCAAACTTAAATATGAGAGCTTTTCAGTTGAAATGTACAAGCACAAAAATTGATATGCGCATGCATGTATGTATGTATGTAGGAATTTGTTTTTGTTCATTTGTATTTGTGTAAATTCGTTCTGTTTACACTTCTCTTCATTAAGCTTTAGTTGATGAGTGCCATCAGCCATTAGTCAGTTGAAATGTTATTTTTTCTCCAACAAGTTTGGTAAAATGTTTGCCTTGACTACTGCTTGTTTACTTGCTATTTACACATTTCTACTACGATAACTTTCATACATCCTTTCAGGGTTTACTTGGATATCTCANGTACAAGCTCCATTCAACTTTTGTGAATCGAGACCCATCTTGTGAATTTCGATTTACACCAAACAAAAACTTTAAAACTTTGTTATTGTACTTTTATTTACGTTTACATATGTATTGGCTAACAGCTTAATTGGACCTAAGGTTGAATTTCAATCAAAGAAACGATTATTTCGTTTCGCTTTGTTGGACTGCAAATAATAAGCACATTTGATGCAGGAGCATACACAGGCGAATTTAAACTGCAGAGGCCATCAGAGCATTCAAGGTACGTCGTGGTTTTAGATGACCACCAAATCCAACGCTAGGTCCGGCCTTAAGCATCCCCTATATTAATAGCAACCAAAGAAACGTGAGATGCAGCAGTTTTCATAAGACTTGGAATAAGATTAATACAGGAATGAAAGCAAAGGTGATTATTTTTGTAGATAAAGAAAGGGATACCGAAAAAAAACGAAAAATAGTTCTTAAAGATTATGACAAAAATGTAGATGATTGTGAATTTAAATACTTGACGTAAGAACAAAGAGCAAGCTGAATATGTAGATGCAGAAACGAATATAGATAAAGATAAGGATAAAGATTAAGATAAATACAAAGTTAAATAAAATTATAGAGATAAAGACAAAGATGGAGAGAACGACAGAGATAATATATAGAGACAAAAATAACGATATAACTTTATAAAACTCAATATTAACGGCAGTTCTAGCTAAGCAGCTAAGATAGTTGAAAGTCTTTTGTAATTGAAAGACGGTAGGCAACAACAACGAAAGAACTCCCTTATATATTTCATGGTGAAAAGCGCTTTTCACAGAAGAGGCTTGTATGTATAGCATTTTGCTAAAGTTGCTCCAACAGTTAAAATTGCCGAGTGAGCAGAGCACTAGCGCAAATAGTTTTTCTTTTTAATTTAATTTTATTTCAATTTTTTATTTTATGGTTTTTAAAATATATGTTTATAATTTTTAGAAACTCATTTTCTTGTTATTATTATTATTTTCCCAAATTTATTTTTTAGCTTAATTTTCACATTTCACGGTTTACAAAAAAAAAAAATATTTTTTTATATAATTTAATTTTTATAAACATCTTTAATTTTTAATACGTTTTTTTCATTAGAATTTTTTTATGTTATAGTTTTAAGAATAAAAATATATATTTTTAACACTATTAAATTTTTCGTGAGTCTTTATTTTTAATTAATTGAAATTAATTATTAACATTTATTACTCGATCGAGGTACAAAGCTCAATAACAGTATTGAAATAAGTTTTTCTTTTTATACATATTTATTTTAATTTTTAGATAATTTTTTTTTTAAGAAAACTTTTATAATTTCATTTCGTTTTGAGGAACTAATTTGATTCTTTGATTTCTTTATTCCTATAAGATTTAATTTTCCTTTAAATTTTAGATTTTATTGATTTAGAGCCAAATTCATGATGCGTTATAATGCGTTGAGAAGAGTTTATCTATCGATTTTCGATTCGATTCACAATGCTCAGCTAATAAAAATTTAAACCAGCATGCGTCCATAGTTAAACTCTTGTGAAGTACATTTTTTTTTTTGAGGAACGAATTTCAAATTTTTACAGAATAATAATCCTTTTTAGGATTTACATATTTTCAGGCGATATGAATTTCCATAGTTAACTATTTGAATCTGAATATACATAAATTAATAGCTAAACTCTTATTGGTGGTTAAGATAATAATGGTTTAACTAAGCAGTGTGAATTTTTGGTCCAGAAATACCCTTTAAGATAATTTATTACGTGTTAGGTTGCTCAAGTCAACTCAACTCACCTCGCACTTCATTTCAACTGACCTTATCTTACCTCAACTCACCTCATTTGAACTCAAACTAACCCACATTATCTCCCCAACTAGTCTCACCTCAACTCATTTCTCTTAAACTCTCTCACCTCAACTTACATCAGCTAACCTCTGCTCAGCCCAACGAAGCAAAGTGCAATCAAAATTTGATTTCTGACTCGACCAGCACATCAAATCACAAATAAAATTGATTCCTTGATCCATAATTTGATCACGTTAAGAACACTCAATCCAGAGTTATGTTAAATTCAGTCGATCTAAACATAGAACTATGGAACGATGAAGCAATTAACCGAGAGAAGTTTCGCTTCCATACGGGGCCCAAGCGCACTCATTATAAATTTTTAATTTCATTTTCGGAAATCTATCAATAACATTCTGGATGATTTGCGAATGTAAGCAAATGAGTAAGGACTACCTTCTTTCAAGACATGCATTCTAATATTCTAAAACGGGGCGGTTGTGCCAAAAATATTCGCTTCTTGAACTTTTCCTTTTCACCGCCTCTCGGAACCAACCAGGCCTGATCTGAGATACTTCATGCAAAGTTATGAAATGTGTGGTAATAAGAAAGCTCAACCAATATAATTAATGGGAAAGTTTTAAAACCGAAGACCTTTGAAAGTACACATGACTGTCACCAGGGAATGGTTTTCTAGAAAACACTTACATAGATTATTTCGTTATTTTTATAAAAAATTAGCTTGAATTTATAATAGCAATAGCCGAAAAGTACGATACGATGGAGTAGTAACAATATCGTTCTCCTAATTACAATCCTTCAAATAGGTTTAATTATTTGCTCATTAAATTTAAAACGGCACTTTCTGCCCACTAAAGTTTGCGAAATTGAATTGACACATTAATTAATGCTCAGGAGTAAGTGCGTGATAATAAAGCCAAGCTAAAGTTCATTCACATTCAACCATGGCAACAAAAAAGGCAGTTACAAAATTTTCGACTCCATGGCTTCCCAAGAGTCCGAAATTGTTTCAAATATTACATTAATTTACACTTCAAACCAGCCGTCCATAAACCCCAACAACTGGCGAATAGTCACTTGCGTTCCGCCCGTCAAATAAAGTGACCCTCCGCCCCGGTTCAAAGTCACCAGCCAACAACGGTCATCCGAAAATTATCTATCGGCTATCTTTCAGCGGCCACTTTATACATAATTCATTGTATGTGTGTGTTGTTGTTGTTGTGCTTTTAAAAGTGTGGTGCAGCGCAACGTTGTGTCGCCATTCGTCGATGCCATGAACGAAATAACAGTAAAACTAATTGCATTACATCAATTTTTCTGTTAAAAGTCAATAACCATCAAAACGTTTCCGTAAAAGTTCAGCGCCATTTTATACATACATACATATGTATGCGGCTTTGTACACACATACATATGTATGTATGTATGTGTATGTGCGAACGGGCGGAATTCGATATGCGGGTAGTAAAAAAAACCAGCAACAACGGTCACCAACAAAGCAATAACCCAACGCCGAAAAATATCTATGTATGTATGTATGCATGAGAGCAAAAACAATAACAACTACATTTGCAATGAGACAGCAGATGATGATGACCAATTTGACGATATCATATGGAGGCTATTGCTTTGCTGTGGCTGGGTGGCTGTGGTGTTGCCATATTTCGCGTTTGTCCCAAATGTAGAATTGACGATTGCTTGTTGAAATACCCAAAACGTCCACGCTTTACAATTTTGTTCATATCCTTGTTTATATGTATTAAGTTGTGAATTTACTTTTTCGTTC
>NW_016188771.1:0-4068 GCF_001687245.7 Rhagoletis zephyria
CCCTTGTGCACAAGTGCGCTCGGGTATAAAAATCAGCTGCATGCTACAGGGCTCGAACGCGGATCTCTCGAATTGCACGCCAGTGTTCTGCTCACTGACAATGCGACTTTTGCAGTGGTCAACAGTTTTTCAACTCACAGAGATATACGAAGTAGTCAAACTCTAAGAAGATCTTGCTCCACCTAATAATAACCGTGGGCTATAGTTTCCGATTTTTGGTCAAAAATGCAGCTTGCTACATTTCATTTAAAAAAAGCCGGTCCAAACATAATTCTTGTCTTGGGAGACATTTAGTAAAATTAGGCGAGCATGGAGGTACAGAAATCGAATAATTTCTGGGGTTCTGAGGGAAGAATAAAATACATACCTACTCTTTTAGGAATTATAATATAATTTTTCCCTAAAAATAGCTAATTTCAGCCTAGTGTAAAAAAATATTTTTGTTTCCGTGGGGCAAAATCATCATGAGGCTTGACTACCACAAGTTGGCACTAATGATTAGGTATGCTAATTTGACAGTACTCTTTTGTCTTTTGGGCCTGGGTTTTCCTAAAAGTCCACAAAACAAATCCGAAAAGTCTCGAAAATGCCAAAATAGGGCAGAAAGTCCCAAAAAATTATACATGGAGAGCTCCGAAAAGTCTCCTAAAATCCAAATAGGTTTCGAAAGATTCTGATAAAGTAAAAGAGCGTCCAAAACCACCCCGAAAGAGTTCACATATTTTCGCAAAATAGCAAAAAGTAAGATATTAAGATTCTCTTAAAGCTCCAAGGAAAGTCCTGAACTTTTCCGAAAAAATCTTGAAAAGTCTATAAGGCTTACGAAAAATTCTCAAGCAATTATTACTTACATATATATGTATGTATGTATTTTTTCTATTTTTTGGGCTCAATAAAGTATAGTTTACATAATATTTTCTTATTTTTTATATTATATGTATTATTATTTTATTTATATGTATGTAGTGCTAATTTATAATATTTCGAAAAATCTAAAGTTCACTTAGATATTAATATTTTTTCCTTGAACCAAAGTGTCAAGAAGTACATTTGTTTCTACATATAAATCTCAAAGTTTTTAACAAGGCCAATTATTTTTGTATGATACAAAGATATCGTTATGAATTTTTTATTTTATCTACATACATGCATACATACATATATAAAAGAGGATGCAGGCAATAATTCGTACATGGAAGGTGTAAATGTTACTCATACGCCCTGTAGGATTCTGCAATTCTTCTTTTTATATCCAATTCAGCTTAAAGCTATTTTCACCAAAATTATCTACATAGGTACATACATTACTTTTAGATAGATGTGCTATAATATATCCTCGTACATATGTATGCACATCCATACATAACATTACACCAGTCAACACGATTTTTGGGTCTAACATTTACATGTTAAATATTAGTTTCTCCTACGCTTAAAATAAGTGAAAAAATATTTTTTTGATCAAAGTTTGCTTTTGTAAGAACTAGAGCAATTTTTCAATTTTTCTGGAAAAATCACGAATTTTAATATTTTTTTTATAATTTTACTTTAAATTACAATTAGAAAAGTTTTTGCTGGACGTCTGAGGGTTTTAATTTAAGATTTGTGATAAACAACATATAAATGTGAAATAACAAGAAATTAATGTCTAAAAGTGAATATTTTTCGTATTTCTTATACTTATCGACGTAAATTAGACAAAATGTTTGGAATGAGACTCTAAGCATGAGAATAGAAACCCAAAGAAAAAAACATTTTTTGATGACCGGTGTTATCTACATAAAAATTCAATGTGATATACATACATAACTATAAATGCAAATAAGGGCAGTTTCACAATGTGAGTTGTAGAAAAACATCTGCGGCAGTAAAGTTTAAATTTTGTGTGTACGCAAAGTCAATTTTATACTGACAAATGCGTAAACGGCCGAAATGTTTTCTTATTTATAGCAACTTCAGTTTCTACTTACATTTCAACACGTTCGACTTTTATGCCCCATGCGTCAGTTGCTTCATCCAGTTGAACCTTCAGCGTAGAATTTCATTTAGAAAGATGCCAATATTTCGTCATATTTACAATCGGAGCCAGCGGCAAAGTATTGTGCGATAGCAAAATGTTGATTTGTTGAATGGCAATCGAAAGCCATAACCATGGTTGTGTTAGCATCAGCATGCAAAAAAAAAACAAGCAAATACAATTGGAATTTTATTAGTTTCAGATTTCAAACCCTTACACAAACAACTATGTATGTAAGAATACTCGTTTAAGGCGATAGTAAATTTTTTATGAGCCTGAAAATGTGCGTAGAGATTTAAAATTGCTATTGCCGTTGAATTACAATCTTACCAAACGTCCAATCCAAAATTTGGTTAGTGTATATATGCCGCAGTGTGTTGTTTTTGCAGAGGGCCCTTGCTTCAAGAGGCTGCGCATTCAAGTTTTGAACAATGAGCATGGCAGCCGTTTTTAAATTCTACACATTTGTTTGTTCATATGTACATTTAAGTTGTGGTAAGCTTGTGCAGTCGAACTTTTTTTTAAAAGCTTAATGCAGCTTAAAGATAGCCTGCTAATGTCCATCTCTTATTGTATACAGCTTTTGTATACAAAATTTTGTATCTCATTTAAAATTTCGGTAAATATCGAGTTAGTTATGGGGGAGTAAGCAAAATGAGGTAGAATTGGAGATTTTTCTCCCAGATATTGATTACATGTACATATTGCCTAAGTCTTGTCTACAAACTAAGCTAATAGCTTAAGTTTATGGCCAAATAATACATGCCCAATATAACATAAATTTAAAGTTTTTTGTATCTTAAAACAAAATTTAAAGTTTTTTTTTATCTAAAAACATTCAACTGAATATGCCAGCTGAAAATTCAGTTAAATTCCTCTTTCACATTGAAAATAGACAATTTTCACGAATTGTAAAAAGAGTCAAAGAAACAGTTTTTATATACTAACAAGGTGAAAATTAAACTGAATCTATGGTATAGTGTGTGTGTGCGTTTTTAAAAGCCAACTCAATTACTATAAATGACCTGAATACAATTTTAACATCTACAGTGTTTAATTTTGTATACCTACACATATTTAAACACATGTGATGCCAGACATTCGCTGTTAAAGTACCCACGAAATTCGGAGAAAAATTCCCTCAATTACCCACAACTCAAAAATGTATCCCACAAAATTCCCAAAGGATTCGAAACATATATTTCAGTAGTAAAGAGGTAACATTCATGTACTTAGTCACTTCATTATAAATATAAATATAATATTCTTTCGAAATCCAACGGTCGGTAGATTACCGACTAAAGGCTTAAAAGAATTTAAAAACATTTACTATACTCATAAATTAGCTTCAGTGTTTACTAAAGATTTTGAAGAAACTTTTTTGGTGTTTTTATTATGGAATATTTTCAATTCTTAAAACTGTCACTGTTACAAATTATTTGCATTGTGTAAGCAAATATGATTTTTGGTGAGCGAAAGCTGAAGCACTTGACTTTTTTTGATTCGAAAGAAATCGGTATTTTAGATACATTTTTACATTTCTTCAGATAATTTGTTCCGCTTTTACATTAAACACCCGTTATAATTGAAAAAAAAAACGTTCTTACCCAGCGCTTGAATTAGTTAACGGGAGAAAAATTTGAAAATTGTGCTTATAATTTTGAATACTTATACATAATTTTACTCCACATCACATCTTCAGAACGATTAATTACGTAAGAGTGATCAATTATGCATCGATAACTGTGTTAAATGAAAATCCCTTGTTTACTTGAAATGCCTCTTTTCTCTCTTTTAATAATTTTTGCTGCTAAATATCCTCCAAATAGGGAAATAACCCACAATGTGGCATCACTGATTTTCCACCCAAATAGTATGCTTAAATAGCTGTCAAACCCGATGAAAAAGCTTGTGCGTAGGTTAGAACCAGTGTGGGAGTAGTGTCGCCGCTTAATGTCAAAGTAATTAAATACTAGAGGATTAGTAACTATAGATTTGCCTACAGAAAACCTACGTCGGTTACCAGAAACTGCTTTGAGTTCGCCGCAATC
>NW_016188772.1:0-4067 GCF_001687245.7 Rhagoletis zephyria
CTTTCAAGCGAAAGTTTAAGTGACCGCACAGTACGAACGTTGCCAGACGCTTATTGCAAATTAAAGCGTCCTGACTCCGGCGTCTACCACAAAGGCGACATACATATGGGGCTAACTACACTTTTAAAAGTAGGCTAATCAATGTAGAAGTTATTAAAATAAAAGAATTAATAAAAATTGATTGGTACTTGAGTATGCCAACCCAAACAAAGTCAGATATACATATGTATGTATATGTATACCACGCTATACTTTATTATGTACATATACAGTGTGTATATATGTACATACAGGGCCGTCAAGAGAAAACTTTGGCCCCTGACTGAAAAATCATAATTTTCTTTAATATATAGAGTGAGAAAAAATCAGCACGAATCGGAATATATTTCTAATAAAAGCCTATAACGTAGGAGCAATTATGTTGTAAAAAAAAAAATAATAATAAGCTGTTACGGTTCGGATATTTCAGGTCCTTTAAAACACCCGAGCCCGGGGCAATTCGCCCCTTTTCCCCTCCCTATCGACCGGTCTGCAATTTGGTTGTTTTTTTTCGTATTTTATTTTATCTATATTTTATTATTTTTTTCATAAAAGTGTAGCTAATTATATACATATGTATGTATAAATCACTATATCAATGCGCATTTCAAACTTTGTGCAAAAATTCTGCAAAGTTTCATCTAATATTTAAAATTTTTTTCGGATTTTTTTTAATTTTTTTGAGAACACAGTTTTATAGCCCATTAAACTCTAGTGTAAAAAAGTTCAAGCTAGAAGTTGCTAAAAAATGTGTTGATTTCTAATAACTTTTTCTGACTGTATTAGATACCTACGCGTTTTTTTTCCATAAAAAAATCTAATTTACACGCCAGTTGGTCCGGTCAGTTTAATCCACTTCCGGTCCATACAGGAAGTCGATAATACCATCAAAAAATAGAGCATCTCTGATTTCAACAACAAACAACATAAAAATATAATTCTTAAACTTTGTGCAAAACTCGTGAAAATTCAGTAAATTTTCATGAAAATTTTCAACTTTTTAGTCATATTTTTTAGAATTAAAAAATGCAAGTTCGGAGTTTGTCAAAAATCGCGTTGGTTTTTGATAATTTTTTTTTTGAAGGTGTTTTGCATTTTTTTCTATATAAAATATTTTCGAACANTTTAGAATTAAAAAATGCAAGTTCGGAGTTTGTCAAAAATCGCGTTGGTTTTTGATAATTTTTTTTTTGAAGGTGTTTTGCATTTTTTTCTATATAAAATATTTTCGAACAAAATTTTTTTTATGGAAGAGACTGCGTGAAAAAAATTGCCAAAAATCAAAAATAATTCCTAGCTACTTAAAACTAGCACATAAAATTGATTGGGCTACAAATCTGCATACTCAAAAAATTCTAGAAAATCTGATAGAAAAGTTGAAAATTTTGAAGTTTGAATTTTCACGAGTTTTGCACAAAGTTTAGGAATTATATTTTTATGTTTTTTGGTGGAGAATGAACCATATTTTTATATGAAATTAGCGGAAAAATATTGGAATGAAAATTGTTGCATATATTGTGAAAAATTTACTGTGCCAATACTTTGTTCCGGCATTGTATGTGAATTAGGGTTTTTATGAGAAATATCATTGCCTATTTTTATACATTTTTTGAAGGCCATTTAAAGGTCGCGACCTGTCGATCTAGGTCAGAGAATATGATTTTGTAGATTTGTGAGATTTTGAATGACTATTTTTGATTCGATTTCAAAGATCGAATATGATCTGAGAAGAGCATATATAGGCCTTTAAAATTCCATTGTCGGACTAGGCTTGTTGGGATTTTTTATAGGGTAAATTTAATAACCCATATTTCTCTTAATTTTTTAAATTTTGGCCATCGTTAATTTCCACAATTTCAAAATATGTGATATTATCCAAAATTAAATCCATTTTTAAATACTAAATTTACATTTGTGAACTACTGCAAAAAACAACTGTTAAGTCACACTAGGAAAATTATTAAAAAAATAAATAAAATTATTAAAAAAATAAATAAAAATTACCAAAAAAATTTTCCCTGAAAGTAGGTCCATTCTTTTGGTATTGAATTGACTGGATCGCGCGCAATACGCGTTGACTTCTTGCGCAAGAAAAAAATTCACGTTTCAATCGTTCCACTTTTATTTCTCACGTTCAAATTTCGCATACCCGCGGGAGTGGGACGCGCACGCTGGCAAATAAAATTTCATTCCGACCAAACTATAACGAAATGTACGCATCTTTTTTCATAAATAAATGCAGAAATATTTATTACATAAGGAGCTGTTGTTAAAAATTTACCACCACGAGGCGCAGAAATTGCTTTAATGTTCAATTTTTTCATAAAAAAACTATTGAAAAGCAAAAAAAAAATATTTTTATAACACAAATAATTTCATTGTATAGTTTAGTATGTTTTAAATCTGCACCAAAAAATTTTTCAATTCTTGATTAATAAAAAACTATTTGGAATTTTGCAACAAATTTACACAGTGCACTTTTCGGCTACAAAACTCGGCGCTGCCTGAATATGATTGAAAAATATGAATATTGGTAGATTCGGGGCCCACTTGAGGAAGCCTTACCAATAATGTAAAAATTAAAAAAGAAATATTACTTTAAATAAAATTTCATTAATCGAAAATAAAGTTTGATCGAAAATAATCAGTGTAATGGGAACATCTCTGGCAACAATGAAATGGACTATTTATGTTTAATATGATATTTAAAGAAAAAGGGAAATCAAGGGAAGAGTATATCGTCACCTGAAATGCAAAGTAACGTAACATTATCGTCACTGAAATGCAAAAAGTTGTTACTTATAAAAAATTAATAAATAAAGATCACTTTTTGTTTGCTATAATGGATTTCATCAAATTACAACTCCCCACATCGTTTTATAAAAAAAAATAGTCACGACTTTTTCCATTTCAGTAGCGATGATGTTACGCTATTTTGCATTTCAGGTAACGATATAAAGAACTTATTAAAACCTGGTTCTGGGCCGTCCATATTTATTAAAAGCTAGCTAGGCGCTAGAAAACGCTCCTNGCCGATACTATTTAGAATTCAACGCTGATCGGCCGCCGTGTTGAAAAAATCGTTCAGAGTTACAATGAATTAAACAGTGCAAAATTATATAGCAAACATCTTAAAAACACATATTTAGAAACGTAGTATTATTATAAAATATTTTAGTTACTTTATCACGTCAGTAATATAAAATATAATAAATTTGTTTGCAACTGCCACCTAACAAAGCGGCGTTAAATTTAATATAAGCGGCGTAAGTCTTTTCGATCAGCTGTTTAGGCTAAGCCCAGCACGTTGAGTTCAGGTAGCGTAAAAATTTTCCGCTGGAAAAATGGCGGAGAGTTGCCAACTGTTGGGTTGAGCGTAACTACTCAACTGTGCGTTCTAAGACAAACAGCCAACGGTTAAGCTGATGTCACATAAAACTTTTGCTTCGCTTTACGTGACAGATTCGCTTTGACAGATAAGATGAATTGTATGAAAATGCACAAAGCATGCCACATAAATCGTTGAAGCGGCAGCGCGAAGCGAAAAGATGGTCAACNAAAAAAATCGAGTTTACTTTTTTACCGATTCGCATGGTAGATGCTACACTATTTTCAATGCAACAAACCACAGCTTTCTAGCTGCCTTAGTTTTTTCACAAATTAATTTTTAATATGGACACATTGACTAAAAAGTGTACAAATGCAATGCGCTTGTTAACTAACTTCAAAGTTGTTTTTCTCGAAAAGTTATTTTTGAGTTTTATGAACATTTATTTTGACAAAAAATGTGTTGCATGATCATTTTTCACTGCAATGCTCGTATTTATATATGTACATAAATAACTGGGGCATATTCATAGTTAAAATAAAGTCGACATTAAAATTAGTTATAGCTTTTTTACATTATTTTCAATGGAATATCTGTGAAAGGCTGCAAACTTTATTTCAACTACGAATATGCGCCAATAGCTTTGGATTGAAATGAAAATGCATTTCCCACGCATATATATGTATGTACATACATGCTC
>NW_016188773.1:0-4067 GCF_001687245.7 Rhagoletis zephyria
AATTTATTCAAATTATTGTAGACAAAAATGCAACCATGCGCCACAACCACATGTTTTTCGTGTTTGCAAATTCTTGCTGGCAAAATTTTTTCCAGCAAGAATTTGCAACTTCTCTCCAAGACAACTGTCACTTTGCTCTCACAATTTTTGAGTGTTGGATAATTTTTTGGTCTGCACGAACGCGATTTGGGCAAAAACCGTGATAATTGGTACAAATTCGTACAAATTTTTTGCTCGACGAACAAACCTAACATTAGGAGTGTTCGCTATGCAAAAAAATTGTACAAGTTGGTACCAATTGTTACCAAATCGTGTTCGTTTAGCCAAAAACCCAGTAAAACTTGTAAGGAGAGAGCATAGTTTTGACATTTCATTTGGAGGAGAAGTTGCAAATTCGTGCTGGGAAGATTTTTGCCAGTAAGAATTTGCAAGCAGGATTGTGGCACACGGTTGCATTTTTGTCAACATTAATTTGAATCAACGAGTTCGTTACATTTAAAAATGAACAACCTTGTTGCGATTTTCTAATGAAAGAAGTATGTAAATATTCGTTTATTCAATTAACTTAATTAATTCCAAACATTGGATAGGTACTCGGCTGAAAAAGCTGTATTCGTACTCGGAACTCGACACCACTGTCGATATAGGAAATCCGACAGTGACATCCACAATGAGATTGAAGGGTATGTTGAAGAAAGTCAGAATAAGAAGAAATATACGTATAGGTCCGGTTTCCACCTGAAAAAAATCCTGAATCCCTGAAAATCCTGAAAAGTTTCAAACTCAAATAAATTTAAATTAACGGAAATTAAAGAATATGCAAAAAGTGAGAATAATCTAAAAAGTAAAAAAAGTGAATTGTAATTGGAAGGAGGAAAAAAATAATTGACATAGTTAGTGTTTATTATGCTTGTGCTTGTGTGAATGTATTTTGTACATACATTTCCATTCTTANTTTCTCTTTTTGTGAGCGCATTTTGCTTACGAACACTCCTATTTATCCAGTAAAATCCAGTAAAAACTTGCAACTTAAACTGCCATCTCTCAATTTCCCCTACTTTGCAAGTTTTTGCGTACGAACGCCAAAACATGGAAAATTCGTAAAAACTTTTACTGGATTTTACTGGAAATGAGTAAATAAACGCAATTATTATTGCGCAGAACACGTCCAAACACACCCGGGGTTCATTTGTGAATGAGCCGCTTTCTTACAATAACAATTTGAATTGCACTTTTGAATTTCTCAGCTTTGAAAAAAAAACATTGTTCAAATTTGTCAAGTTTAAAAACGCATATCTCCCAGCCGAAAAATGATAGAAAGCTGAAAGCTTACCACCAAATGTAGAATTTAATGTGGAATAAACCTGTGTTTTTAATATAAAAAAAGGATTTTTAAAAATTGATTTTTGAGCACGCTTGGCCCAATTGTGGGGCGTTCAAGTTAGGTTTGATGCCTATCGACCAGTTGAGAAAAAGTAGCACGGGCCCATAGATTTGTATATTTGTAATTCATATTTATATTTTTTTATAAATCTCTCCAGGAACTAAACAAAAAATTCCCTGAACTCTTTACCATGCTGTTAACATCTTTGGCCACCTACACGAACTTAGCGCCACCTGTGCACGCAGGCAGTCAGCGCAGCAACTCGCCAACTCAACAGGGCGTCGCCGCCTCGAGCAGCTCACTATCCACGGTCGCCTCAACGACCAAATCGAAGTTTGGCTTTGTCCCGAACAAGGATCTAGTTAAGTTGAATCCCTGTCAAATTGTATTGGAAACTTTTCAAGCATTCCTCGGCAATCTAGAAATGGAACAAATCGCTACCGTGCTCACAGTGCACACCCAATTGGCCAGCAGTACCGATCTGAAAAACTACATTGAATTGCTAACACCAATTGCTATTGGGCTAGTGAATCAATTGCAAATCTCATCGAGCACTATGAAACAGGTCGTCACTGCGCTTAGCAAATATGTTGCATCACCATATGATGGTCAACGGATTGCTGCAGTGGGTTTGTTCTCACGTCTTGTGCCGCTGAAACCATGCGGAGAAATTTCTTCAGTGATTATGTTGCACTTAAGCTCGGCGCTGAGTGATCCTAATGCCGTTGTGCGTGGAATAAGCATACAAGGTTTAGGATACGTGGGAAGTCTGACTGACCACGATATCGAAAAATACACGGAAACCGCAGTGACCGCACTGTTGAAAGGCATTGATGACACTGCTAGGTGAGTACCATTTTAATCAGTTGGGGGAATTCTAAAAAACTAGTACATTTTCATTGCAGTGACTGCCTTATAAATATTCCACTCGAAAGCATGCGCGGACTAGCACGCATTTTACAGACATTGCCCAGTGACCGTCTAGAATCATTTCATGTCTCGTTAGCGATACGTATTCGGCCATTTTTCGGCAGCTATTCAATTGAGATACGCGAGGCGTCCATTATTCTCTTTGGCGATCTATGTGAGTCGAAAAAGGCACACGATGCTAATGGCAGCATTTCGCCGAATGCTTCCTCTACAGAGGCGCTGCGGGAGCAATTAATTGCAAACCTATTTCCAATTTTGTTGCATTTGAGCGAGGGTGATGCGACAATAATTAGAGTGAGATGGATTTTGTTAGACCTACTATGTTCGATGTCAACTTAAAACATTTTCAGGCATGCAAAGGTACTTTACGAAAGGTTTGTGGCTTGCTGAATGCACCAAAAGTGAATGAAATGGCACAACGGCATCTAATCGACCATGGACAGTTAAACTATGGCGTTTTTATAGTCGACTTTGTTAAATTAATTGTAAGCAAGTTGATATTGTACTGGAGTTTTTTCTTAAGATACGGTTTTGTTTTCAGGCTATGGATTTGCCAGATTTTATACAGGACTTCATTGACTCGGCAATACCGAAATTGCGTAGCCAATGGGCAGAGGTGCGGGGCAGCGCTGCGATTGTAATAGGTGAATCGCTAATTGTTATTTGAATCAAATATGATCTAATTACCTCAACTCTTGACAGGTATACTCCACAACTTCCTGCCGGAACGGAATACGCAAACCGAGTCCGTGGGAAATAAACTAGCCGCTCTACTAAAAGACGAAAATCATTTTGTTCGCGTTAAGGCAGCCACGGCATTGGGCTATTTCTTTGGGGACATTTGAAAGGAAAAAACCGTTGGCATTTCAGCTAGAAATCGGTAGTGATTTTTTTTAATGCGAATAAAAGCATATGGTCTTATTCCCAAAAAATAAAGTAGGTTTAAAAAGCTTTATAAAATGACGTTTTCATACATTTTTCAATTTATAAAGCTACTTTATTTTTTATGAACAAGGCTAATAGAATTTTGAAAATGCAGTGTACCTTAAAGTATATTATATTAAATAGCACTGTGAATACGTGTCAATGTGATTATAGAAAACTAGAATAATCTTTACTATATGGGACTTTTTCGTATACTGGTATATACATACGTACATTGAACAAATGATTGTCGTATATTACATTTGACGACTTTTGGGAAATCGCGATCGAAGTTTAAAGTCTGTTTTCTTGAAAACGTGGTGGTAGATTCCTTTGAAAATTTTATATGTTGTTTCCAGCTGAAGGAAATATTGGAATTTATTATTAAAAAAAGTTGCACAAAATCTGCAACATTAATTGCTAATTTTATTTACTCACACTTTGTCGTCTGTACAGTTGACAACTTGGTTGTGCTCAATTCATAAACATGCGACAAATTACTAGCAAAATATCACACAAATCATATGGAGGATAACTTTAATTTCAGCTTTATTTGAACATCAAAATATATTAAAGGAAGCATAAGACAAGTCATATTTAAGCAAAAAACAAAACCGACTTCGATTCTCTTATAAAAATTTAAGAGTACCGTTAATTTCTTCATGATCCAAATTAGTTACTAACATTCCTTTAAAAATATATGTATTATAGTAATCGGTTAATAGACCACGTTATGCGGTAACAAAAAAAAAATACAAATATTCCGACGAACTAATAACCCTCTTTTTTTGAAATCGGCTAAAAATAGTTCTTACAAATCTAGTAAATA
>NW_016188774.1:0-4066 GCF_001687245.7 Rhagoletis zephyria
ATGCATGAAAATCCTAACCTCAAAAAAATCACCCGTTATATGTTTTTTTTTTGCCTGGCGTGTTTACATATGAATATCGTTATTGGTATTTCTGCGGTTTTCGTTGCTGGCTGACATGCCACAGCAATCAAAATATTTCATTTTCATATGCAGATACATACATACATGTACATATGTATATGTATAAATATTTCTAAGAGCTTGTAATCTGAGCCAGCGGTGTTCAAGGGAATTTACTAAGACTGTGGGATTGGCCTCTCTGTTTCTCAGTGTGCGCTTGTCAGCAAATACTTTGATGCTGGAAAATACTAAGTGAATTCTCAGTTTTTCAACAAGACTGGATAACTTGCAAATCTTGACTTGACATCTGCCAATCTCCACCCCGCGGCTCAATGTCCCTAACTCCCGGGCCTGTTGTCGAAGGGGATACATGCGCCCTTTGCTTCTTTGAACAGGCACAAAAAGACCGAAATATAATTGAGCTTTCCAGAACTTACAGAAGTCTGGTGTTTTGGAGATAGTGTTACGAATGATATTTTTTTGGTGAAAATTATAATTAAATAATTAAAAAAAAAAAAATCATTTTATTTCACATTTTTTAAATGCTTCTTAAATTTTATGTAAATATATTCATGAGCTTGTAAATAAAGACGATTTTCCACTTATTTTTATCCATTGCACACTGTGCCTCGGGCAGAGATTTTTCTTTTAGATTATTTACGCCAACTTCACTTCACACAAAACGAAAACCAATTAATTAAAGATGAGATAAGATGGCCGGGCGTAAATTACCTTAAATGAGCACAAGGATGTAAAAACGTAAAACAACGCACCTCCCCACAGTACCTACTTTGACCTAAACCTATATTCAAATACAATGAATGTTTGGCCGCGCTTTGCACATTTTATGACTTTTTCTCAACTATGAGGAAAGGCGAAAGGCACGTAAATATTCTTCGTCTTTTTCAGCATTAAAATTGTTGGCAACGAATTCATTTGGCGCTGGAAATATATGTATTCCACGTTATACATACATATCTACTCGCGCATCTTANTGGAAATATATGTATTCCACGTTATACATACATATCTACTCGCGCATCTTATAGTAGGCCAATTGCCATTTCGTTTTTGTCCTCTCACCTACACAACCTACATATAGGTAGTCGTCTACATCAAGAAAAATCTATGTGTAAAGAAAGAAAAACACGAAAATATTTGTGTGAAATATTTCGCTGACAGATGCTGGGCAAATATTTATTTATTTAAAAATGCCTGCTGGCCGACCCTTTCCGGCTGCCCTGAACTGTGCCCCGCAGCACGACGACACCTACATACCTGCACACATACAAATATATGCACTAGAGCTCCTAAACAACTTTAGTTGCTATTTCACTTCCGCCTCTGCATACTTGAGTTTTCAATTGCGCGGCTAGAGCAAAAACAAAAAAAAAAAAAAAAAAAAAAAAAAAAATGATTTCATTAAGTTGCAAAAGAATTTCATTTCGCTATTTGGCTGTGGAATGTACCTATGTAACAGCGCACATTTTTCACAGCGCTATGGACAATTTTGTAGCTGGCATAATATTTGCTACATGTTTTATTGCTTCATTGCCAACAATAAGTTGCATATTTTTCTTTTCTTGGGCTGCGGAGTTTGCGCTTATTTAATTTAATTCTTTTATTTTTTTTTGAAATTTGATTAAAATCTGCTACGTTATGCATCAACAAACAAAGCATGACACATAACTTGGAATTAAATTGAAGAGATCTGCTCCTCTTCTCCTTATTTTGGGGAAGGTAGTAAAACAAATTTTCTAATTTTTTACATACATCATCGTACAGTTCTATAAGTAACGTAGCCGCTGTGGTAATTTTTAGCCAAAATTGGTATTTCGTTTTTATTTATCAAATTTGGTATTTTTAATTTCAATTTCACATTAGTGGCCCGTACGCGTTTCCTTTTATAGAAATAACAGGTATCTAATTTTGAAAGTTTCGCAAGGCGAAAAGTTGTTCCAGCATTCCTTGGTTCTACTTAGAATGGTGTGGTCGGTTTGGTTGTGTGTGATTTGTTTGACAGTTCATCAGCTTTAAAATTGCCATCAATATTCCCCTGTACCCCAGCAACCATATGAGTAGAGTTCTATGTAAATATGTATGTTCTCGTTCAAAAAGCTACGGCACTCAGTAGGGACGTCACTTTGCCCATGTGTGAGTTGAAAGCTTTCAGGATTACGATTGTACAATTTTAAATCCCTAATTTACTGGTCTTCACTATGCAAATCAACTTCAAAAAGTTCAACTGTTAATAGCTAAGTTAGCTTTAAGACATTTTGACCATCTTATGTATATTGTGTATATTAAGCCCGTTTCTTTAGACGGAAGATGAAGTCTCTACGGTGAGCAGAACTCGAGATATAACGATTTGAAGAAGTACATGATTTGTCAGAATCACGAAAAAATCCAAACTTTGACAGATCATATCTTCGAAGAAAAAAAAAGGAAAAAAAAATCCTCGAGCACGTGTTAGCATATTTCATGTATAGAATTCACAAAAAAAATTTGAAGCCAATCGAAAGTGTGACATGTAATCATAAGTGGACATGGCTACGCCCATTTTCCAAATATTTACAATATTTTTATTTTTCGTCAAAAAATCATTGTAAATATAAATTTGGAGTGAATTATCTTCAGTAGTTACTAAAATATCGCAGTTTTCGTATTTCTGAAAATTACCGTTATATGGGACGTAGGCGTGGTTATTGTCCGATTTTGCCCCTTTTTCAATACCATCTGCGCTACGCTCAAAGGGAATATGCATACCAAGTTTCGTTAAGATATCTAAATTTTTACTCGAGTTATCGTATGCACAGACGAACAGTCACCGCTTAATCGATTTCTCCTTTCATTCTGATCGCTTATGTATACATTTCTCTATATAAATCTCGATTCGTTTTTGCTGTTACAAACAAACGTTATGTGAACAAAGTTATAATACCCTTGTGCACAAGTGCGCTCGGGTATAAAATTTCGAAAAATAAAAGGATTAACAAAAATTTATAAAAATTGTTGACTCAATTTTATATACAATATCCCCAACTGATGTTAAAATATACTTAAATTTCCAAGAAGTTGGTTTTGTTTTTAAAGTTTTCAATTTTTGACTTAGAAAAAAAAATATTTTGCTCGATTTGTTCAACCATTATAATTTCACGTACTATCACATTGACAAATATTAATTTCCTTAAAAAAACGTTATCCTCGCATGCATACAGAGAAAGTACCAATATAATATGTACGTGTGCATGCATATTCAATTGTTCTACACTACTCATACGTAGTACATGGAATTTCACTTAAGGGAATTGATGATGCATCATTGCTGTTAAGTTCTTAATACAATTGTAAAATTGAGGGCAAGGACAAGCAACCTTTCCATATACACACCACTTCATATATTTAGCACAATCAACTTATAAAAACTTGTGTGTATGTTTGTATACCTATGTACGTTTGTGCTCTTATAGACATAAAAGAACGTGTACATACATATGTATGTATGTAATTGCAGTCCAGTTTCCAGCAAATTTTATGAGTGTCAGGCGAAAACAGCTGGGAGTGGCTTGCTTGGCAAACTATTATTTGATTATTATGATATGAGTTTGCGTATGTACATGCATTCATACATGCATACATACATACATATGTACGTATGTATATAACTTGGATAAATATTTCAACAAAGTTCTGATGACATAAAAAATTAATAATCTTTAATGTATGTATATAATTTTTGCAATAAAATAAGTAATTTAATGCTGTTGATATTATATCGATATTTTCACCTACTGATCTGATATGAAAAAAATATTTATCAGAGTTAAGTGTGCATGCATGCTCTTCCACATAGAAGGTCTTATTTAAAAGCCCTGCGTTAGTGCTTCTATTTTTCCGACTGAATCACTGAATCTGTGTTGTCTTGATGTTTTGCTATAATGGCAGATGCTAGATATAAAAAAGTAAAAAAAACAAGTAAGAAAGTCTAAGTTCGGGCGGAGCCGAA
>NW_016188775.1:0-4066 GCF_001687245.7 Rhagoletis zephyria
TTGTAATGCAATTTTCTGTCCGCCATTTGCTAATCACTAAATTATTGTCAGTTGAATGAGTAACGGCGCTTCTGCCATCTATGTAGACACTAACACACTCCCCAGAGAGACAATGTCGAACTCGCAAATCATCACGCAAGAAGTACACACAAACGCATATATGTACATATACATACATATGTATGTACACTCGTTTATATCGTTAAGCAGCTTAGAACATATGGCTAAATGTTCACACAAAAAGCTACATCATAGAGATAATACACAACTGTAAACTAGTATGCGACACAACATTCCCGTAATAGACCCCAAAATGCGATGCTTAAACCAATCGTTGGATCGAGAAAAAAGCAAAAAAAAAAAAACCGCACAAAAACAAAGAATAACAACGCAGCAAATTGGTCGATTGACACTTCGCAGCGCATCGCAGCATTAAATAAGCAATGTGTGTGTGTGTGTATGTGTATTAATGTGGCCTACAAGTAGTTGGCTAAATTGCAAGTATCGTCGCATTGCCACGTTTCGAGCATTTAGCCGCAAAATTGAAGTATACGATAAATCGCGCAGAATCGTACGCGGCATACAAACGGCCACGGCCGGCAAACATTTTAAGTGGTAGCAACCATGGCCGTTATAAACGCCACCATCACCACCACCACCACTAACACCATGACCACCACCAATTGTAGTCCGTAATGTGTGCATACATATATGTACATATGTATGTATGTATTGGGGTTTTTATGCTGCAAGCATGTGTGTTTGTGTCAGCAGTTAGGCAGCTGTCAACGGCGGCTAAACAAAAATGTCACTCATGCGCCGCGTAGAATGACCGCTCGTTGGCGGCGCCGCGGGCAAGCTTTACTTACTTGCCATGCCATTGATGATGCATTGCTATGTGGTATATATCTAATGGTTTTACTTGATATAAATGCCGCCAGCACTAGAGTGTATCTTTGTTCGTGGCTTTGTCGTAAAAATGGGGGTAAACGTTTGGCGATACGACGAGACTACTACATAGCTAATGCGTTTTGGTAGCCAAAAGAATTACCGCTAGATGATAAAAAATAAATAAAAGATGAAGAAAATTGAAAAATTAAAAATTGGCACAATTTAGCTATGAAAGAGTAAAGGCGGAGGAGTGAAGCGTCATTCCTACCCTTTTGGTCTATGTCATATATAGCGTCGCAGTAGCTTTGATTGGTGAGCGGCTAGAACGTTCTGGAAAACCTTTGAATATGAATCATTAAATTAGTTATATTAATTATAGGTCAGTTGGTGAACTTTATAAGTGTGTTCAACAATTTTTATTAAATATGTAACATTCATTAACAGAACCAAAAGTTCCTCTGCACTTTGCACAAAAAAAAAAAATTAGTAAAAAACCTGGCTCTACAAATCCCTTCTGTTGGAGTTGAAGTGTATTCTCTTTAGAAGAGACGGGCAGTCAACTTTGCCGTTGAAAAGATCAAAATAAATGAAACCGCCTGAGGAGTACCTCTGTCACTTAACGGAAAAAGACCGTTCAGTCGACAGCGAGATTCGTGCGATGGAGACGGAAGACGATGGAGAAGTCACCAGAACCAGACGGAATATATATCTAGCCCAGCTACAACATACCATTGAACGAACAAATCTATGGCTAACAAACCATCCTTTCCAGCTGCCGAGGACTCGTCCACATCCCCGTGATCTGGACAGAAGTCAGGTCAGTGTTCATGCTCAACCTAGTAACTTTAGGCCTATAAGCCTCAGCTCCTTTCTGCTCAAGACTTGTTGGAAAGACATCTGAAGACTTATGTAAGACAATCGATTAACCCAGCTCGCTTACCTAAAGCACAGTATGACTACAGCAAGAGCAAACCTAAGAAGATTGCCATCCACTCATTAGTTTCGAAAATCTAACGTTCGCTGGAAATAAAAGAATTCGCTTAAGTGGCATTCTTAGACATAGCCGGGGCCTTTCGGGTAGATGAAACTCGGATGAGCTTGGAAGTGGGGGTATACGATTCGCTGGTCTGTTTGCAGATACAATCCACGGGGGCTGTTCTCTCTCAAATTCTTTGGGTAGTGACAGTGAACGAGCTATAGTGGCAATTGAAGGCGGATGAATATGAGGTTGTCGTACAAGGAAAATTTCCACAAATATTTGGTGGATCCCGCTCTTGTTTCACTAGTTACTGGAACAAAAAACAGCGACTTTGATGTTAACCCAGCTAAAACTAAGCAGGGGGACTATTTGTGCCACTTGCGCTTGTGTCAAGGTACCGTCTAAATTGCATAGAACTTTAAATACTTTTAAGGCAATGGTGGCAAATAACGGTATATTATATGCGTATATTATAAAGATTTTTTAACTTTCTTATATTTGTTTATTTTATATTGTTATGTTGTTTTAATCCTGTATAGGTTTAAGATATACTATACCATTTTTTAATTAAATTTTTTACTCTTTTTTTCATTTCAGGTGAGTGTCAACTAATAAATTCTTTTAATATTCATTGCATTCACTCAAGAACGTGAGTAGTGTCTCTTTTTTAAAAAATCATGCATATATATCTCCGTTAGCATTGTTGGTTAGTTAATGCTTAAGGTTGTGAGATAAAACTTTGCTTTCTTCCATTTACGTTAAGACTGTACAGAAAAGGCAGAAGTAAGGATAGTGCTGACTTCGGATATGCCGAATAAAACAAGATGGAAAGATAGTTCAAAAGACTTTTATTACTCTAGCACAAAAATTTTAGAAAAAAAACTCTCTCATTCGCCACTCTTGACGAAAATCTATTTTGAGAGAGAAAACACGTCTATATCATTTAGCTCACGTCGCAAATTTTTCGGCGCTGACACATTAACTCCAACGCCACTGCCGGAATCAAAAGAGTATGTTAGCGCAATTGCGCCTATTCAGACTAAAGCTGCTTAGCTCAGTGATTTTTTCAGAGTTGCTTTGCCTAAGTATGCATACATATAGGTTCATACATATAGGTGCGCGGAGTTTGCACAATCGGAAGTCAAATTTATTGCATCGGCATTTCCTCTTTTTCTGCATAAATCTTTGCAAAGATTTGCAATAGCAAGTAAACACAGGGTGCTTCTAATGAAATTAAATACTTTTTCTACTGCAATCAATGTACATGTTAGCCCACCGAATCCAAAGATGTATACATAGCAAAAAGTTTCAGAGCAAACGGTGTTAGTGAATATACATATGTTCTACTGAAATCCACAATAAAATCTAAATTTTTTAACATTGGAACTAAAATTGCTACGTCTATTTCTAGAAGCCTTTTCGATTTAAAAAAAGTTTCTAAACAAACGTTTGTTGTGAAAGGTCTTCATTTTGTTAGTCCCAAAACTGTAACGCCCATTTCTATGAGTTTATTGAGTTAAACAAAAAATTTTCCGAAAAAAAACATTTTTACGGAATCCGCAATAAAATTTATATTTCCACAAAAAAAACACGTTTTTTGACACCTTGCTAGCTAAAATTATGAAATATATTTTTTTTTATTATAGCAATATATGTATTTGTGTAGTTCAACACTTGTATCTACCCTCCTTCAAAAAGTCTAAAACGTGATCTCTTCACTTTCAAAGTTTCACTTTCAAACAAATATACATGTATGCATCTCTACAACAAAAAATTATGAATTATGAATATTTTCAGATACAAAGTTGCTACACTTTGCCCAAACGAACAATTATAACCAACCCGGTAACACACCTTATATGTACCTACATACATATGTATAAGCGAACTACAAAAAAAAAAAAATCAAAATAAAAACTGTTAAACTTAAAAAAGAAAAAAATTGAAAAGTAAACTCTTTAAATGCTTACGAGCCGGCAAGATAAACAAAGCCATTATTTTCTCAATTGTAATGGGCCAGTGGGTTTGGATCTTTCACAGCCACAAACTATGATTACAACAATTGCGAAGGCAGGTTCGCTGGACGGAAACACAACGCAAATTTCATGAACTTGCGCAGGTAATCAATCAAAAACTGACAAGAGTGCAGCAGACGCAAAGGGAGACGCAAAGGGAGACGCAAAAAAAAAAAAAAAA
>NW_016188776.1:0-4066 GCF_001687245.7 Rhagoletis zephyria
CTAAATAATGTTACTCATACGCCATATCGTACATGGCCGTACTCTTACATACTCATAGGGACATGGCGTATGAGTAACATTTTCCAAGTTGAAGTTTGAATTTTACTTCATTCGCAATGTAAACTTAAAACTAAATTATGTTCGGAAAATAATTGATCTAGAACAAGTAATTTTCGACAAATTAAAAATAGAACGAAATTCAGACACTGTAATGGCTTAAAAGAATTATAAAATTGCATCCCTACAAATATTCAAATTGGCCACACCTATTTTTTTTGTAACTGACAACGAAATTTTCATATGGGACCGAAAGAAAAAAAAGTCCTTATTTTTTTACTAATTCAGTTTGTAATTAGCTTTTTAAAGTGATATAAAATAAAGGCATCTAGATTTCTTTGCTTAAAAACATAAATTTATTTTTATTTCTATTATTAGCACTAAAGCAAGACTACAAAACCAGTTTGTTAGCATATTAAAATAAATGGTAATAATATCCCGAAATAGGCCGGGATCCAGGGATAACCAATTTAAGACCCGAAATGTAGGGATTCGCAAAATGGTCGGGGATTGGATGCCTCAATGCACACTGTTATCATACGACCAATACTAGATAACCTACGGCGCGTTATTTTGGTCGACAGCTCTAACGCAACTTTAAGAAGCGAGCTAACTTTTCAAACCGCTCTTAGGATTTTGTTTCAATAGTCCAATGCTATCTACTTTCCGGAAGATGGCTTTTATGATCAGCGTTTTCAAGGCACTACCGCTATAATTTCTATTGATCCTTGCTCCCCTTCTCCCTGGTCAGCGGTAAATGTTTTTTTTTTCTTACTTTTCAAACACATAAATAAAAATAAAAGAACATTAAAACCATAGCATTATATTGGAATTGAATGTATCTATGCTGTTACAATTGAGTTCGCGAATTTTAGAGAAAACATAGTAACAGGTTCGATTTCCGTTTCCGGCAATAAAACAACGTTGCATTGTATTAATTCGTTATGTTTCGGAAAATATGTATGTTTCTATCCTTCAGATATTTTGTGAATTTTGCAAGCTGGTCTAAACGAAGTGCAAATTGCGTATGTAGGTACTCAAACGAGGAAACAGGAAATCGACGCCACTTCGTGCGATTTTTATCCGCGATGTTAAATTCGAACAAACACACCCTTACATGTGTTTGACGAATACATACAAAACATATAAATGTAAGCTTGTATGGGTGTCCAGATTTTTGGGTGAACTTCAAAATTCCTACCTTCTTAATATTATTATTGTTTTGGCTAAATAATATACATACATATATAATTATTGCTAAGACAGTAAAAATCTTTGGTAAAACAAATGAAAGACAGATGGCAAAAAAATTATGTAGTTCGAAACATGATAAAATCATAGCAAGGTCAATTTGTCGGCCATGATTTTTTTTTTGAAGTTTGCCAACATTTTAAAATCATATAAAAGTGAACATAAAAAATTGAAATTGTACGAAATTGTTGTTGCTTGAGATTGAAAATTAAAATGTGTGAGTTTGTGAGTAAATTTAAAAATTAAATTGTTTGGAAACGTCAAGAATTTTAAAAGTGACTCTCAGCGGTTCTACCTTACTATATTTTTATCATGGTTCGAAATACTTTTGTTATTCTAGCACAAAAGTCTTATAAAAAAAGCTCTCTCATTAACCTCTCTAGGTGAAAAGCTATTTTGAGACAAAGAACTTGTATGCAATGTTGCCAACTTAGTATTTTCGCACCAAATTTTTACTGCTTTTCGTAATTCAAAACGCGAAAAGTTTTGAGTTTGGTGTTTGGTGCATTTTTTGGTGCGTTTTTTTTTTTTTTGGTTTGAAGACACCCAAACAGTAAATCTGAAACACAAATGGAAGTTCAATTTAGAGCAATTGGAAGTTTCGTAAGGAACTTTACAAAAATGGAAACAAAATCGAAAGCGAAAGCGAAAGCGCAATATCGCTCGTTTAATAATATAGAGATGCAACTCAAAATTTAGGTTTTTGGAGATTTCATCAAGGAGAATATGTTCAGATGACTAAACTTCCCAAAATGACTAAGATATGTGCTTTTCCATCTGTCTCTTGGTATACCAACTGCATGAATTGAACAAACTTTGATTGCGTTTTAAGCGACATTTTTTCCAAAATTTTCTTTTTGATGCAGAAATATTCCTAGAGCGTCTAGATGCATTTTTGCATCAAAAAGAAAAATTTGAAAAAAATGTCACTTACGTTATTTTGGCGGTTAGGGCTCGATATGTTTTTCAAAAAAATATGCCATTGCCGCTGAAATAAGACACTTTTAAAAGGGACATAAAATTTTGTTATGTTTCGGGTGTGAAGCGGTCGGAAAGATAAGTTCTTTACGTTCCTTTAGTTCACGAGATCATAAGAGACTACAGTGTAGATTTAAATTTCCACATAGTTCATGAAACTTTATTTTTTGTTGTTACTTTCATTTGATAGGAATTGTAGAAAAAGTTAAGCAAAACGAAGAAAAATTAATATTTAAACAACGCAAATCTAAGCGAAATGGCAACGCTGGTTACAGCTGCAAATTAGAAAATAAGAACAAAAATGTTTACGTCGCGTCATTTGGACGAAAATATTTAAATTTATACCTACAATACAATTTTGTATGCATGCGAAGTCCATTAAATCGTCCAATAAAAATTGTGGCGCTTTTTTCGAGAAAAAAAACGCAATTTTTCAAATTCAAAACTTGGCATGGTATATGACATACAGTACGCTTCACTCCAACAGTCGCAATGGGCGAGCGAGTAGAGCATAGACGTGCCGTTCGAAAGATCACGAGTTCGAGTCTCGGGTGGCGGAACTTTTTTTTTTTCTTTTTTTATACCCGAGAGCACTTATGCACTTTGTTCACTTAACGGTTGTTCGAAACAGGCAAAACGAATCGAGATACATATAGACAAATGTATACATAAATGATCAGAATTAAAAAAGAAATCGATTAAGCGGTGTCTGTCTGTACGTCCGTCCGTCCGTCTGTCAGTCTGTCCGTCTGTGCATACGATAACTCGAGTAAAACTTGGGTATCTTAACGAAACTTGGTATGTGTACTTCCTTTCAGCGGACGNTCTGTCTGTACGTCCGTCCGTCCGTCTGTCAGTCTGTCCGTCTGTGCATACGATAACTCGAGTAAAACTTGGGTATCTTAACGAAACTTGGTATGTGTACTTCCTTTCAGCGGACGACGAATGGTATTGAAAAGGGGCAAAATCGAACAATAACCACGCCTACCTCCCATATAACGGTAGTTTTCACAAATACGAAAACTGCGATATTTTGGTAACTTCTGAATCTTATTTGTGTATTATAATTTTTTGGAAAATGGGCGTAGCCATGCCCACTTGGCGCGGTTGTTATTCCTGATACAACATATTAGGAACTCTACCCGCGGTGCTGGAAAAACCAGTGATAGGAGTTTCTCCTCATCTACCTTTTTGTAGTTAATCTTCGTACAACTTCGAAAAGTTCGGTTATCGCCATTCTATAGTTCTATAGCAATAAAACTCAATACATAATTATACTTGTTACTTACGCCAAGAGATAGAATTTGAAAGTGCACATACATCGAATTTCACCTCTTGCGTTCTGATACGCCCTAATGAATAAAAGTAGGCATCGTAGAAGTGTTTGTGAAGGCACAATTACGAAAAAACTTTAGGGTTACAAAAGTGCGTGCAATTTTTTTTTTTTCAATTCAATTCAATTCAAGAATGCATGTATGAACATACATACTTATGTATGTATGTGTGTGTTCGTGTAAATGGATGTGCATGAGTTCACAAATTGTGGTATTGCGTTAGATGTGGAAAATATTATGCGTGCAATCCTTTAAGTTGGTGGTCGGGTGAGTCGCTAAGAGGTGAGCTTAAGGATCCCCCAGCAACTGGAAACTTTTCAACAATCATACGCACATTTTTGTTTCTTAGACATTATACTATGTGCTTATGTGAATACATACATACCATGCCCATATAAAAGCGCATACACTTACTTTGGTGTGCCCATTTTAGGAAATAAATTTGC
>NW_016188777.1:0-4065 GCF_001687245.7 Rhagoletis zephyria
TTTTAACAGGTGGCAACTCTTAAGAAAAGTAGCCTATTTTCCAATTTAGGTCATAAGCTATCTGTGTGCAAATTTTCATGCAAATCCATTCAGTCGTTCCCGCATATTAAATAAATTAAACTTTTTTAACAGGTGGCAGCTCTTTAAAAAAAATGGCCTATTAACCAATCTGACCCTTAAGCTATCTGCGTACAAAATTTCATGCAAATCCGTTCAGTCTTTTCCGCGTGATGATTTCCCAAACATCCAAACATACAAACTTTCACATTTATAATATTAGTAAGATAAGATAATCTTCTCAACTAATATAACAGCAACAAAACAGCGACGTATCCCAGTAAGTTGCATACTAACATCCATTTCTATAAGAACTACAGATGACCTCTACGGCTTCTCCACGTATAAGGATGCTCGGGCAGAAGTAGGCAGGCCCGTTCCCAACACATAAAGTGTATTTAATATTCAGTATTTTTGTGTACATGATAAAAGCAATAAAGCAATAATGTTCTTTCTATCAAAAGGTTATCTGAAGAGCCTGGCCTGTAAGTAAAGGCCACTAGCTTATTTTTGTTGATGACTTTTATCAGACATATAATACAAAAATCAAAAATAGTTGTTATTTTGGATTTATACAATAAAAAATCAAAATTAATTGTTTTTATTTTATTTTGCATATAAATTGCAAAAAAAAAAAAATTATTTTGAATTTAAATTCTCGGTGAAAAATGAAATCGATTGGTATGTACCACTTAATTGTAAAACATTTCATCCTTAGTGAATTTGTCAATGACACTTTTCATCACTGATTGTTATGCTCGGTCCCTGCTCGTAACCAAACTCATCTAGTCTTATAGATCGTGTACCTATAATTCAAAAAAGCAAGAGAGAAAGGACCACTCCCAGTGGGCAGCCTTTTATCACTCTGATCTTCACTGGAGTACTGCCCAAGAGTGATGTAATTATGTACATGCTCACGAAATATAGCGTCGATCCAAGCAGCAGTAGTAAGCCTCTTGAACCAATGCCCTCGATATAGATCCATAGGTAGTATTATTGATGATGTCCAAGAAGGTTCATAGAGCGACGATCTTCTTGGCTTCGAAGGCGCTTTCGATTTTACTAACCAGATACTGTATGGCCGAATTCGTAGCAAGTGCTAGTTTCCCATTGAAAATCACGATTTCCAGGGAAGTAAATCTCCAGAGGAACGGAGAGACACTCAATCCAGGTAAATGACTTTAAGGATCTAGCATCGCTTGTTATTTATCAATTAAGTACTTAGTTGGGGGAAGCCTGGGTCTTATTTTTACTCACTCTTAGCACTGTAATGGTAAGTCTCCTTTTTCTAGCCCATCCTATGTTTTAAGCGTAAAAACATCTAATATTTTTAGACATTTATGGGGAATTTGAAGGGGGTGCATGTTTTGTTACGGCCACTGACTGTCCCATCACAGAAATGAGAATTATTCTCTCAAAAAGTAGTTTCTTCATTTGTACCAGACTGCACCCTAAAATCGACTGGATAATAGCATCAACTGCAACTCATGAACTATAGTTTTTGCAAATAATATCGCTCTTAGCTCCGCAATTATTATTTTTGGTATTTTTATTGTATGCAACATTTATGTACTGCCTTCTCTAATTTGATATTCAATTCAATTACTTAGCAGCAATTCCCCAAGGGATTCGTGTTTCTCTTTAATTCGTACATAACAACTCACTCGAGCATAATATTAGAAAAATATATGCATACGTATGTATATAAAAAAAAATAAACCCCCAAGGACTCGATGACACTCACAAACAAGTCAATTATTTTGTAATTCACTCATTTTTAGCACATCTGGATTTACGTACATTCGTATACCTATGTATATACACACTTACAAAAATTAAAATATTTTCTCCAGTAGGTATACCTCTGCCCATGGTCATCACAAAAACAACTTAAAAAGTAATTTGCGTATACCTCAATCTAAACTAAAAAAAAAATAATAAGAATATCGATACATACATAAGCACATACCGCACGTTCAATTATAGAGAGATGTACCTAACTCAAAATTTAGGTTTTCTTGAGGTTTCATAATGCAATTAATAAGCTTGATAAGTAGATAATATTCAGTCCAACAGATAACCAAACTTCCCAAATATGGCGAAGATATGTGTCTTTCCATCTGTGTCTTTTTGTATACCAACTGTATATGTGTATGGAATGATGAAACTTTAATTGCTCTTTCCCACAAAAATGAAATTTTGAAATAATTCGTTATATTATTAAACGTGCGATATGTAGCATATTGCTGTATTTGCCACAAGCGTTTTTGGCTATTATCCGGCTCAAGCTTTGCTTTCCATTAGCAAAGACGGAGATAAACGGAGTGAAGCGCTTTCCAAAAAATTTTAGTAGTAAACTTTTAAGCTTCCTAAAATCTTTGTTTTCTCTTTCAGCGGGTAAGGTGAATATATCAGTTTATTTTCTTTCAAATTAAGAAAACGGAAAATCAAAAAAAAAAATACAAGCAAATCTGCAAACATGCATACATACAGTATCTACACATTGAATTATGACCGTTAGATTTGTTTAATAAAAATATCTGGTTTCATTTCAAATTTTTATTTATTTGGTGTGAAATTTTGCAGAATTTGTATAATTTTGCACAAATTATGAAATCTCGATTCAGACAATTATAAAAAAATCTGTAAACTTGCATGTAAACTCTCAACTTTTCAATCAGATTTTTCAGATTTTTTGAGTAAGTAGTTTTATACTATGGAATTTTGGCAAATTTTTAACGTATCTTCCTCAATATAAAGTATATTCGACAAAAAGGCGAAAAAAATTATCAGAAATCGATGAGATTTTTTAGCAACTTAAGACTTTCACTTTGAATTAAATGAGCTATAAAACAGCGTACTCAAAAAAATTCTCCAAGGTTCAGCAATGTTTCAAACCAAATAAAAAAAAACTGAAATGATGCCTAAATATTGATTAAACAAATCTATCCATTATAAATAATTCAATGAGAAGATACTGTACATACTACATACATATTAGAAAATTTGAATACATATATTTAAATTACTTCCGTTTGTCCTATCTACCCACCTTTCGTTCCATTCTAATTGTGATTCAGATCTACTTTGTGCATTTATCAAACCTTAAGGGATAACTTAGTAACAGAAAATAGGAGAGAAGCATATCCACATTTGTAACCTTCCACTACCGTTTACTCATTGTACGCAAGTTACAAGTTGCGAATACTCATATTTTCAAACAATTTTTGTTGTAGCTTGGTTGTTGTTGTACTAAAGCAGGGATCACACGATTTGTACATTTGCACATTTGGCAACCATTAGAAATTTTTGTCGATAATGAGTTCTGCTCAATAACAACTTTCCAAACAACACCTCTCTGTATTTCTCTGTGAAAATGTATAAATCTATACAAATGTACAAATCGTGTGATCTCTGCTTAAGTAATTCTAAAACGTTTATAGTCCAAACGAAGTCATCAATAGAAACTGTTGTGATTAATTGCCACCTCAGGCACTTCTATAAATGCAGCAGAAATATTCAAACGAATTTCATTGCAAATTTCGCTTTATTAAATTCTAATCTGAAATGAAAGGAAACTAGAAATTCGTCCATAAAAATCCCCGCAAAGGTTTTGTGTGAAATAAAATCCAAAATCGACAAAGACCCAAATATCAATCTCACATAAACGCAACAAAAAATGCAACAACAATTGTGTTATTATCAGAAATTGGTATTAAAATTGATTTCTTTGTTGTTGTTGCATATGTATGTTGCAAATGTTGCTGCAACACACAAATTTGATGTTGAAATAGGAAAAAAAGGCAGAGGAGCATCGCAAAACACTCGACCCACACGCCATCCTCGTTCGTTCTCTGTAAGTTCTCAGTTTCGTTCAAATTTGCATGCAAAAGGTCATACCTGGAAAGTGGGGTGAAACAACAATGTTACAACAAAAACAACGAGCAGTAAAATGAACCAAAAAAAAAAAAACACGAGCGGACGAGTTAGAATTCATGTGAAAGTTAT